>NC_060170.1:21924574-21947388 GCF_021292245.1 Micropterus dolomieu | reverse complement strand
CCTGGGGTTGCCCCCCCCCCCCCCCCTCATTTCTGGAAAGGAAACATTGTAGTCAGTGTTCATGAATAAAGATTGAGCTGTCCTAAGGCATGGGGAAAACATATTGTGCTGAAATTCACCACTGTTCCCTCTCAAAATTCAGTTGTAACTGCTAACTATCTCCACAGAAATCAATGCTCTTTTACTGCAGACCCAGTTAAACCACCTCTGGCCCAGCAACCTTGTGGGTTTACCACAAATACAAAAATGTCCTGGCTCTGCATTAGGGAATGTGTGAATGTGTGTGTGTTTCCTTACCTCTCATTGTCAACATCTCTGTGCGTGTTGTTAGCTTGTGTGCTAGTTACAGTAATTACTGTGCTGAAATGGTGCAGTGGACAAAATTGTTTCCTATGACTATGTTTCTCTCCCCAGTCTATTTTTTAAACATAAATGACTTAACTGCTGAGCAGAGAAAGAAAAGGGCTTTTTCTCACTGCGCCTTTTCTGTGTTTTCATGAGTTGCTCACTCATCTGGCTTTGCTTCATTTTTCTCTACCTTGTCTTTTTTTAGTTTATCTTCATAATAGTCTTTTCCTCACATGTGAGTGCCTTTCATTTAACTCAGAAACAAAAAGCAACTCTCCTTTTCTTACCTCTCAGTGTGTATTTGGCTCCCTCAGGTTGTCTCCGTATTTTCTAATTGACAGAACTACATGAAAAGTGATATCACCAAAGTAAATACAAATATTACCTTGTATTTACTGTACATTTCTTGCTTTCTGCTTCCCATCAGGGAGTTCCTGGTCCGGGCCAGTACCACATCAGAAGTCAGTTTGAGAAGCCTCTGAAGTCCAGTGGAAAGTTCACTTGCCCATTCCTCTCTCAGACTGAGGTACAATGCAAACAGAAATAGACATACAGTCCCCTCCAAAAGTATTGGAACGGTAAGGCAAATTCCTTTGTTTTTGTTGTTCACTGAAGACATTTGGGTTTAATATCAAATGTATGAGACAAGATTTCAGAATTTCAGCTCTCATTTCTCTGGTATTCACATCTAGATGTGTTAAACAACTCAGGACATACCACCGTTTGTTTGAACCCACCCATTTTTCAAGTGAGCAAAACATTTGACTGACAGATGTTTCTTCTTGCCCAGGTGTTGCCTTTTAGGTTGATTGTCCCAACATTATATAGCTCTGCATGACTAGACTAAATTTTCATCCTTGGTTCAAACCTATACAGACTGCATTTCCTGTTAAAGAGGATAAACCAACATGAAGACCAGAGAGCAGTCTATGGGAGAAAAGCAAGCCATTGTCAAGCTGAGAAAAGAAGGAAAATTGACCAGAGCCACTGGACAAACATTGGGCATAGCAAGTACAACGATTTGGAATGTCCTGAAAAAAAAAGTAACTACTGGTGTACTGAGCAACAGACGTCGAACAGGTCGGCCAAGAAAAACAACAGTAGTTGATGACAGAAATATCGTGAGAGCTGTGAAGAAAACCCCCAAAACATCAGTAACGACCTCCACAGTGCAGGTGTGAAGGTATCACAATCCACTATTGGAAGAAGACTCAGAGAGCAGAAATATAGAGGCCACACCACAAGATGCAAACCACTCATCAGCAGGAAGAATCGGAAGGCCAGATTGAAATTTGCAAAGAAGTACAGAGATGAGCCGCAAAAGTTGTGGAACACAATCTTATGGACTGATGAGACCAAGATTAATCTCTACCAAAGTGATGGAAAGGCCAAAGTGTGGAGAAAGAAAGAAACTGATTATGATCCGAAGCATACAAGCTCATCTGTGAAGCATGGTGGAGGTAATGTCATGGCTTGGGCGTGCATGGCTGCTTCTGGAACAGGCTCATTAATATTTATTGATGATGTAACTGATGATGGTAGCAGCAGAATCAATTCAGAAGTGGACAGAAACATTTTGTCTGCCAATTTACAGAGAAATGCATTGAAACTAATCGGGAGGAAGTTTATCATACAGCAGGACAACGACCCAAAGCACACTGCAAACAAAACAAAGGACTTCATCAGGGGAAAAAAGTGGAAGTTTTAGACTGGCCAAGTCAATCACCTGACCTTAACCCAACAGAGCTGCATTTCACCTCCTTAAGAGGAGACTGAAGGGAGAAACACTCCGACACAAACAAGAACTGAAAGAAGCTGCGGTAAAAGCCTGGAATAGCATCACAAATGAAGAATGTTTGGTGATGTCAATGGGTCGCAGGCTTGAGGCAGTTATTGCAAGCAAGGGTTATGCCACCAAATATTAAATGTTATTTACTTTAAGATTATTTGTTCCATTATTTTTGCTCACATAAGAATACTGTGGTCTAATACAAAACGGTGATATGTCGTAAGTTGTTCAACACATCTAGCTGTGAATACCAGGAAATAAAAGCTGAAATTCTGAACTCTTGTCTCATACTCATCTTTTGATCTTCAGCCCTTTTGTCTTCAGTAAACAAAAACAAAGGAATTTCCAATACTTTTGGAGGGGACTGTATATCAAGCATCCTATGTGTTGAAATGTTATAAACTTTTATTATTAGTGGTATTAACAGCAGGAACAAATATAATGACGTTGAATAACGGGCATGTTAAAAAGTGTAGCATCTATAAAGTTAACTGTTTCAAATCTTTATTTATAGCTAAGAGGATTTCTTCTGCAATATTAGAAGTTGTGCTAAGTTGTGTAATTGTTTCATTTGCAAGTTGTGTTACGGCACTCTGCCTCAACACAGTTATACCTGCATTTGGAAAGGTAGTTGCAATTGAATTTGACAGATATTTGACTGAAAATGTATAGTGACTGGGGTTAACATTTAACAGACTTGGGGAAGAACTGATGTGGGATGCAGAGAATTGTATGGAATAACATGAGGAAGGCAGAAAACATGCAGTTTCTGAATATGGATATGCATTTGGGACAACAATATTTAAAAACTGGAAAGACGCACAAAGTAAATTGAACTGTATAGATACCCTGATCTACATCACCTGTAACCTATTGTGTACACACAGGATTGCATTTTGTGTAACGAAAACGCAAAGTAAAATAGATCCACCCAGTGGGATTCTGTAAGATTCTTCTTTTGCAATAATGCTGTAATTGGAGTTAGATTGGTTTTACAGTGAAAGAACTAACTAGTGCAGTGATATGGTGACATTTTCTCAGCCACAGTCTGGGGTCATTTTAACAAGATGATATTTGAATCCCCCTTCCCCTGCCTTATTCCCTCACATACACACACATATATACATAATAAACCTGGATATAGAAAAAATCAAAAGCCTTTATACTGTTTTCTCTGATATGCCAAGCATATTTCACAGGCAACATCATGTCTACATATCATCAGTTTCTACTGCACATATACAGTCTATGTGCATGTGACATGTCTTAGTACTGTGTGGAGGATCACGGTTGCAGGGCAAAAAAAGTGAGAAGAAAAGAAGAAAGAGTAGGAGGATGAGAAAGAGGAATGAAAGGTAGCAGAGAGAGTTAATGAAAGAGAATAAAATAAAATGTGGCTCAGGAAAAGAAGTGTGAATGTATATGATCTTGAGTCCTTGGAGATGCTCATTTCCTATTTGCACCAACACTTTTTTCCATGGCCACTGATCTCCGTGCTAGCTTGGACATTCAGCTATGCTGTGCAACCACCTTTGTTTATACAAATGACTACACTAATAGATTGAATAGAAAGCAATGCCATGACATTGGTTTTATTATAAAAATAAGTCCTCTACTATTAGCAATGAGACTGGTAGGAAGGAAAATACACAATGTTTTCTATAAACTGCCAATAAAAGGCACAAAAAATATATTCAAAAACAAGTTGACATGTTAAAAGTGATAAAAGATTAACTTTGAACTGCCCAACCTAATGGAGACTGCTAGGCATAACTTACTGAACATTTAATTAGCTCCAAACAAATTGAAACTATGTCAAAAGAACCAGCACCAATCACTACATGCTGTATGTAAATTGACTTGCCAAGGTAAGGTCATAGCTACGTGTGAAAAAGAAATGGTCAAACTGCAGGAATTAATTTTCTTGGCAACGCTGTGTAACTTTGATTAGTACCCAGCAGCTACCATGTGGAGTGTACTCAGTACACTGTGGCTGAGGTAGGTAGAATTTCAACCAAGATTTTCTTTGGTTGACTACAAAACACTAACTCTGCTTCCACCCTCAACCACCAGGTGATTCATTACAAAGAGAACAGTCATTATTTTCTATGGCGAGCATGTATGCACACTCCTGAGTAGCTGCCTGAGCCATAGCAGAACACGTTCCCCTTATTATCTGAAATTTCAACCCAAATATGATGACCTCCACAGTGCATGTCCAATCACATTCCAGCACTGACATGACATGGAAGTTACAGCAGTAATAGTTATGCTACAGGAACCTTAGAGGAGAGGTAATTTTGTGCGTCTATGAATCCCTGGAGCTTTGTAAGAATGGATCAGGCTTTATGTAACACCCTTCATCGTTACATGAAAACTATGTATGCTTGCATGGTGTGACGAATGGGTTAAACAATGTGATATTAAATCTCCAGACAGAAGAAATTAATACAATTTCCTCAAGAATACAAATCTCAATTTTAATTGTATGTGTATACGGGTTATAAAGTGGAATTGCTACAAAAAATCTGTAATTTTACAGTTTTATTCCTTTTTATTTCACCGATTTTTTCCTGTATTTTTGAAATACATGAAAATAAACTGTGAATTTACATGTCTAATGTAAAATAACATGAAAAACCTGTAGCTGTGAATAACCATAACATTTCTGTTATTTTAAAGAAAATACATTCAGGAATTTATCATATTTTCACAAATATTATTTGCCTTATTTAAAAGAAAACACTGTTAAATTTAACTTTTATACTGTAAAAACATTTCTTAAACTTGGTACAATTAGTAACAGTTAACCGTAACAAAAAACATGTGATTTTGATCATTGAAAACAGCCATAATTACGGTAATTTCACAGATGCTGACTTTTATCATAATGCTTAGAAGTTCAAAATAACATATTAAAATCAGTTTTTTTCTTAATTAAAAATTACCACATGTTCACAATTTACATTAGAGTAATATATATCCATTTCTCTTAGACAGGAAACCCCTTTTGAGTTTGTACTAGGGTTATTTGTGACAGTTTCCTTTTCCACCACAATACAAATACCCACATCTAATACTATTTATTGACCATTTATTCAGTTCCATGTTCACAACACATCACCACACACACACGTCAAACATTTCAGTGTAAAGAATTATTCTCCTGAAACTAAAGTAGTTTATTTGTTATTTACCTTATTGATGACATTTTCAGATCTATTCATTAGAAACACAACTGGTTCGCCATAAAGAACATTTTGGACACTGTCAGACACAGCTCCAAGATTAAAGTTGAACATGAATGTAAAGTAATTGGAAAGTATTTCTTAAAATGTTGCCATTTTGCTTTGATAGGAGAGAGATATGAAAGTCAAAGGAGAGGGGATAATGGTACATCCAAAATGGTGGTTTTACATAGTGTGAACTTCATGCACAATCCAAAGACTTCATCATTTTCTGGAATCAATATGACATTTTTTAACTTTCTATAGCCAAAACTGGCTATAGAAAGTATCTGGTAAATGTTGTTACAGCTGTATGTGTTTCCCTGTGGTGTGCATACATGTTCCTTTTCTGTCCTCTAGTTCTACCCCGGAAGTGCTACAGATGATTGCTGAATTAGGTCCACCTGGCCTTGGAAGGGAGTGCACAACTGTGTGCACCTGAGTTAGGGTCCACAATTTCTAAATTAAGTTGGTATACAAAATAGATGCAAATATGTGTAAGTAGAAAGACAAGTGGGAATTTGATACAAACACAACTCAAGTAGAGAATTTACCTGAAATTCAATGTGAACTCAAACTCATCTCCTAAAATGGTTTGAATAATACCTATTGAAACAACAAACACCGGGTGGCCATAGCACACTCACAGTAGAATATATGCAAGTTTTTCTTGGCAGTCCTAATGAATCCATTTGTTTGCAAGTTTTTGGTATGCAAGCCAAAAAAACATTTTCAGATTGGGCTGACTTTGCACATCAACACCTCAGGATGACCTTAAGAAACCATTTTGCTTCTCAAGGTAGCTCAATTGGAAAACATAAACAACGGCAAACATAATAAACAGCATATCTATCCAAGGTCGGCAAGACATTAAGTAAGTTTCCTTTAATAATGGTATGGTGACCAAATTATGGGGATGTGTTAGTCCGGAGCCCTCTACACAGAATTAGGGACAAATTCAAGTCAGGTGGCTACCTGGCTGCAAAAATGACCACCAGCTCTTGTGTGTGAGCAATAAGGAAAAGGCAGATGATTTTCACTTGCTTGCCGTTACTTACATCCAAAAAGCTTGAGAGTGTTTGATTTACAATATAACTGCCATTAATAAATAGGGCTGTGTGATATAACAATATACACTATATTGACAAAAGTATTGGGACATGCCTCCGATTCACTGAATTCAGGTGTTCCAATTACTTCCCTGGCCACAGGTGGATAAAATCGAGCACCTAGGCATGCAGACTGCTTCTACAAACAATTGTGAAAGAATGGGTCGCTCTCAGGAGCTCAGTGAATTGTGAATTGAAGCATGGCACTGTGATAGGTTGCCACCTGTGCAATTTGTCCATTTGTGAATGCAAAGCGTCAGCTGAAGTGGTGTAAAGCATGCTGCCACTGGACTCTAGAGCAGAGGACACGTGTTCACTGGAGTTACAAATCACGCTTCTCTGTCTGGCAATCTGAAGGACGAGTCTGGGTTTGGCGGTTGCCAGGAGAACGGTACTTGCCTGACCGCAAAAAGTGTAAAGTTTGGTGGAGGGAGGATTATGGCATGGGGTTGGTTTTCAGGGGTAGGGCTTGGCCCCTTAGTTCCAGTGAAAGGAACTGTTAAAGCTTCAGCATACCAAGACATTTTGGAAAATTTCATGCTCCCAACTTTGTGGAAACACTTTGGGGATGGCCCCTTCCTGTTGCAACATGCGCACCAGTGCACAAAGCAAGGTCCTTAAAGACATGGATGAACGAGTTTGGTTGAACACTTTTGGGATGAATTAGCGCGGAGACTGCGAGCCGGGCATTCTCGTACAACATCTGTGCCTGACCTCACTTCTGCACAAAATTCCAATGAACACAATCTAAAAGTTGAATACCAGTTTTAGAACAGTATTTTGATGTTTTTTAAATGGAAAATTTAGTGTTTGCGGGTGTTGTATAATTTTTTTAAATTAAACATTTTTTATGTAAAATTATATAATAAAATTTTAATTTTATTTTACGGTATTTTTCTGGTGCCCCAGCTGCCGGAATATTTCAGTATTTTTACGAGTTAGTTATTTACTGTTATTTTACGGTATTTTTCTGGTGCCCCAGCTGCCGGAATATTTCAGTATTTTTACGAGTTAGTTATTTACTGTTATTTTACGGTATTTTTCTGGTGCCCCTGCTGCCGGAATATTTCCGTATTTTTACAAGTTAGTTATTTACTGTTATTTTACGGTATTTTTCTGGTGCCCCAGCTGCCGGAATATTTCCATATTTTTACGAGTTAGTTATTTACTGTTATTTTACGGTATTTTTCTGGCGCCCCTGCTGCCAGAATATTTTCGTTTTTTTTTTTAACTGTGTACGCAATGTTGTGGTCTTGTGTAAAAGGCGGTGTGGTATTGTGGGAATACTTTTTCTTGCTGATCATCATTGATATATAAAAAATTAGGTTCAGAATCATGTTTGATAAAAATTATTTCATACATATCCAAGATGGACTGTGGATTGTAATAGAGTCTCCAGTTAATATACATCTATGAGGACAGAAATAGAAATTAATATGCTTTCTGTGCACATTTGCTATAGGGAATCCATTTAAATGCAAACTTCGGTGGAGAATAGACACCATTATTTTTAGACAGGTCACTTTAGGTATTAGTGTGAGCTGAAATAATGATGAGGATGTGGGCCTCACAATAAGGCCCACATCAGGAGGAGCAGAAAGTAAATAAAAGCCGATGTACAACGGAGCTTGATCAGTCGCTGCCGGCAACCAGCTCAGATTCACATGTGCTCTGTTTTGAACTTCCACTGCATTGAACTCCATTCAATAAAGTGTTTTATTTGAAATAATTAAATGTGTGGGAGAGAACCTGAGGACACCTGGCCCAGCTCAGGGGCTTTCTCTTATAGTATGAGTGGGCCAAATTGGGGAAAGAGATATTGTACTTTGATACTTGAACAGGGTTACCTGCCCCTGCAGGGAGTTTAGAGTCCAAGATCAGCTACATAGCAGCAGCCATGGGGCTTTTGGGAGGGATTTTGTGTCTTGCTCAAGGACACTACAACAGGGGCAATACGTGGGCTTGTCAGATTGTCCTTGAGTTGCTATTCACACAGCCAAAACAAACAAAAAAGAATGTCTTTGTTAAAGTCATCCAACAACTAATTTGTCATAAAAAGACAGGAGAATGGACAGATGTGTTTCTCCTGTAAACACTGCCCCATCTATAGCATGTTGTGGTGCCTTGCTTCCCAGCACAGAAACAGCAGGGAAGAATGAGGAAGTCATGAAAAGTGAAATACAGAAAGAAATAAGGTTGTGAGCTTGGAGATAGAAAGGAAAAATAGAGGATGATAGACAGAGATAGGCTAAGCCCTGTCTGGTGTACATTATTGGTGAAAACCCCTTCATTACTTTTGTCTTTTTCCCGACCCCATACGGTTTTTGGCCTCTTTCACTCTCTCGTTCACATTTATTCTCCCTCACTCTCTCTCATTCCTTGCCTCTGCCAGTGCAAAGACAAAAACATACACCATTAAATGAGGCATGCACACTTACACACAAGGTCTCTCACACTTTATCTCACACACACACACACACACACACACACACACACACACACACACACGTGAGTGTGGCGGAATCAGCATGTGATTTAGACTGGTGTGATTAATGGCATTCTGTGCACCAGTGAGGAGATGAACCAGAAAACAGCACAAACATTATCATAACCTGAAAGACCTAATTATTGCAGTGCACATCTGACAGTGTGTGTGTGTGTGTGTGTGTGTGGGGGGGGGGGGGGGGGGGGTACAAGATTTATGACCCTGCTGTGGAATGTTGCGCATTGTCCCCTTCATCCCCTTTGTGTCTTTCACCATTTGGGTGCAAATTAGGAATATGATAATGGACTGATAGCGGCCTGTATGCATGCACTGTGTTTATACACAGTGACTATCAGTCTTCCCTGACCAGCTGTCGAAGGACATCTTTCAAAACACGGTTCTGAACATGCAGACCTCCTTTATGGTAATGTGGCATTCTTGACACAAGGAAAACCACACATCACTGCACAAAACTGCAAAATGCTAAACATAGATATGTTCTTCATCCAGTATCCTCTTCACTAGTGTGAAATTATGGTTATTAGGTGACCAGCTACACTCAATCCAGGTGCTTTGCAAGTGGCCAGAAAACAGGCATTCCAGGTAGGGCTGGGCAATAAATCAATCGCAAAATAATTTCCCTCAATAACAATATAACAAATGTTCAATATATCAATAAATATTTAATTCATTAAAATCACAAACAAATTAGCTCTCACTTTTTCTATTAACATGTTTATTTTGTTGAGGAAAAGGGACTGAAAAAAGAGTTACTAATCATATTGTTTGAAGAAAGATTTTATCATAATTGTTTTGAACGTTTTACCTCAGATTTTTGAAGTGATCCACTTTTTGGCATAAAGTGTTTGTCACGTTCTGACCATAATGTATAGTTTACCCGCACAATTAACCATCTGGCCCTTCAATTTTCAGGCAAAATTCCGTCTAGTGGTTTCTAGCGTATACACACACTCACACACACACACACACACACACACACACACACTCACACACACACACACACACCAAGTTATGTTTGAGGTCATTTTGCATTTCTATTCTGTCCTCTAGACATATATGTTTGTTCTGTGCATTAGATTTGGCACCACCCACAGCTAAAATTTCAGCTACTGTGTAGACAGGAAGTAGGAGGAGAGTTACCATATGGTCCTGCTTGAGGCTGCAATTGCAACAAGTCAGGTCACGCTGTTGTTTCCTTGGCAAAGGCAATGCCTATGTTGAAATATTATTGTACTTACCTAAAGATATTAAGAAGAATCTAATAGGAATTTAAAGTTGCTGTGTTATGGACATTCGTTTGTGTAGTTTATTGCAATGACGTTCACGCTGTGTGTTGAGTTTCTGCGTGTGAGCTAAAGTGATACCAAAAGGTGACGTGGACAGTGGAGTTGGTTCACCAGAGAGTGCTGACAAGTTGTGTAAAATTTTATCTCATTAGATATGTCAGTAGATGTCAAAGTAATTAAAAAAATAATTTAAGGAATGCTTATAAAATGCATGTTAAAAACGGTAATATATTGCGATTGCATTTTTTCAATCTCAATATCCAGCAATGGTTGACCTCTAATGCAGATGATTCTGCTTTTATTCACAAAGGTTTTAAGACATCACACCAACACATCGGAAGTGGATGCCATTTCATCGAGTCCTTTCTGTGGGCGTAGTGAGTGTGTGGTTGAGCAATGCAGAGGAAAAGGTATGCAGAGCAAAGTTTAGCAGTGGATGTACACTGTAGGTTACAGTTTGGCAGCGAATAAAGGCTGCAGCTAAAGATCCTGTGTCCGTATTGTTTCCCAACTGCAGGAAAAGTGAAGGGGGTTATCGCGTTGTCGGGTTGAAGATGATGAGGGCAGACCACAATACATCATTATCTTGAAAAAGATGACACCAGATATTTTGATATCCAGGCTCCTCACTTACTGTAAAATCCTGAATAACGACATGGGAAGTCCCATAGCCAGCGCCCTGTGGGAGGCACAAGACGTTTCCAATTTGGGGCCGATTTCATGTCAGCTTTTTATTCTGGTCAGGTTTATTCATGGTGCAGGGTAATGGATGACACTAGATCAGATACTGTACTGGATCAGCATCAAGTGCTTCACAAGACACTAGGTTATGGCTGTCTGTTCCTCTCTTCCTCTCGCCTTCTTCCCTTTCGCACTCTGTCATTCTCACACTATTTCTCTAACTAAATCCGCCCTCAGGCCCCTGGACACCAGAGCAGAACAGAGGGGAGGAGAGAGGGAGGCACAGATGAGAGAGAAATAGACAGTAAGGCCAACCACAGAACGAAGGAAAGAGCACTGACTGAGGAAGAGTGGAAATTGACAGAGATTGAGAGTTTGGAGTTATTGAAGAGAAACATCATGGGAAAACAAAAGAAGAAAAATATGAACAAATATGGCACGTATTCCGCTACTGTCCTGCTACTCTCTTACAGTATTTCAGCCTTAAAAGAGAATAAAAGAGGAACAGAACGAGGAAAAATACAATAAAAAATAAACATGTCTTTTATTTTGTTAAGGACACATTTTGCCTACAGATGTACAGTTATGTGCTCATACAAAAGGGCAAATTAAAAAGACATCCAGAGGACAAATAAATGTCAGTATTTGTCATGAAAAGTGTGACACATATTGCCAGAAAGAGACAAACAATAACAAAACTAAGGACAAATTCAGAGCATCTATATTACCGAAGAGAAATCACTTGTGACAAAGTCACTGCATCAGTCTGGATGTTTCAGCACAGCACTAAGTTACTCAGGGAAAAAAGAAGGGATTTACTTTGACAAAACAAGCAAAACATTCCCAGAGATTAAAAGTCAAATCAGTCCTGCAGGAAAGAAAAGTCTATTCAAATCAAGTGGATGTTCAGAATGTAATTTAGGCTGTAAAAATGTTTGACACATTAAAGAAAAAGAAAAGCATAAATACCCCCAATTGGTTCTGTTTGGATTATTATTGTTCTGTAATGAACACAACTCAGTTGTCAGCTTCTGCCTTGGCGAAGTGTGCTCTACTTGTGTCGTGCCAATAAAGCACCCATCAATTTGAGCTGAAGTCTATTGAACTGATAAAGCAGAGGAGTTGAATAGCAATAGGGAGAAAAAGAGGAACTAAATTGCTAAGGAGAGACACTCTGAATAAAACATATTGCCAAGGATACAGAGGGGAAAAAAATACTAAACGTTGAATTGTGAACACTTCGCAGAATCCATGTCAAAGTGAGCACTAACAGGGACTCCAAAATGTATTTAATAAAATTATCTTTGGATGATATGTTTTATTTTATTAAATTCTTGCAACCTTTTTTTCTTAAAATAAAATGAAAAGCATCCTGTTGTTTTCTTGCATTTTGCCTGCATGCCCTACACATATTACAGCAACTGTGCAGCACAAGATTTGTGACTATAGTCTACAAGACTGAAAACCACATGTTATTTGAAACCAAAGATCACAGACAGTAATGAAATATACTGTTTACTGTAATTCAAAGTGTTCTCATATTCGCCGTTCTTTTTTGAATGTAGACAGTAATGAGATGTTAAGAGAACAAAGCATAAAGGAGAATCAAAAGGAAGCTCTGGCACAAGGCTGCGGAAAGAGCACAAATATATGAGCTCAGTTAAAATAGTGATCTGTAATCATTTTGACACAACAAACCTTGTAGAAATATAGGATATTATGGTGTTTGCCTTAGTGAACTTAAGCGCACAGACATCAAAGGGAGGGTTTATTGAGACCCCTCCCGAGCCTGTACACCTTGTTATGGTTTTTAGTATGCTAAGACCCAGAGGGCTTCCACAGACGTTTGATGTCTGGGATGAGATGGAAAATGAGATGCTGTTTAACAAACAGCCTGCAATGAGCAAGTGTTTACAGAACAAAAAAGGACAAACATTAAGCGAGATACAGTTGTGGGAGACAGTGCAGGGATGCAGGCCCCATGCCCAAACCCATTGTGTGCCAATTTAAGATGCTTAGAAAGATAAATGTATTTTTCATTTAGGCTTAATGATATCTATGCATATATTGTAGTTGTAACTCTTGGAGATGGCCGTGTGCCTAGTTGCACTTTTTCTTGTTTTCTATCACCTGAACCATGTTTTTTTCTGGGTGTGATGGTGATTAAAAAGGAACATAACTATCCTGTCAAGACCATATTGGTGGTATACAAAACAAGCCATTGCTGCTGAATAGCGGCTGTTTATGGTTTCCCCAAATTCAAGAAAAGCAATATTAAAACCATCCATTCTTGTGGATGTAATGGTGACTTGGCAGTTGCTCGTAGCATAGCAGCTTGTCCTTATTAACGGTTCCTCATTGGAGTACTGTGAGCTGCCAACGGCATGGTCAACACACAATGTGATTTCAAAATGATGGGGTTACAATCGTAGCTGGGAAAAAACTACTTGGAGGTACCTTATTGCATCTAGTCTATCACACAGCTGCTGCATAACCATGTTCCACTTAGAAATGTGTACACAAAGGAGTTTAGTGAACATGTTATTGTGTTCCTCCAGTTTTGTTTGTGGTATGATAACAGGTATAACCTTAAATAATACATCTATAAAGGATAGTAGTGAGCTCACACTACTACATATATTCAGCAGGGATGGGTATTGTTAGGATTTTGTTAATTTTGTTAATTCTGTTAATCGTGTTGCGGCTTTCTAAAGTTAATAACTAAGTAGTTGCTCCATCTGATAATTATGTTGATCTGAGATTGACTTGTTAAATTACCCCCATTATGGTTCTGACCAATCAGGGTCTACTAATTTAAGATCGGTCCTCAATACCCATTCCATCAAAATAGGGCTGCATGATTTGGAGAAAAAGTCATATTGCGATTATTGTGGACAATATTGCGATTTGGGATAGCGATTCGATTATAATGGAACAAATGGTACTATGGGTCTGCTTGCTTGATTGTCAAGGAAAATGCACAGAATACTGTGATTTTGAAATGTGTTTTTCTCAACTTGAACAAAGTTAAACAATAAACAATATTTATAACAATAACTTTAGTAAAAAATCTGTAAAACAGAACAAGGGGTGCGTGTTGCTCTCAGGAGGAGACGGCTAAAAGGAGCAAATATTGGCACACTGACATCCTGGATCTAAATCTACATCTGTCCACTGCAGAGGCTCTATCCACAACCTGGAAGAGGAACTAGTGTAAAAGAGTGTATTAGTATATTATAATAATTAAACAAAGACTATAATGTTCAGGTAATATTATACTGTTAGTATAATGTTAATATATTAAATACAACATTCATTATAATTTCCCCACTAGTTGAATATTAAATCCAGTTACAGCTGTTTCATTTCTGTAGGTTGTTTTTATTTATTTAATCCTTGTGCAAGCAAAATTATTTATATGGATCTCTAATTTGTTAATGTTAAGTATTAACTTGTTTTTATATTACATTTTTATATTATAATATTGTTCAACATTTAATGATTTGCTGCAGCATGTCAAACTTTTTTCTAATGCCCCGCCCCACCCAGGCTGTGATTGGTTGGTTGACGACAAGTGACTGACATCGGCTTTATGAAAAGTTGGAAAACAAAAGGCAGCAATATAGCCAACGTTAACTGGCCAGCGATCCAAAGCCATACCTTCTTTATCATCTCCCTGTTTTCTTCTGTCTTACCGCTTTGGCTGCCGACGACACGTAACATAACTGTCTCTCTCACAGAGCGACACCGGCCCACTGGCTTTTCTCTTGCTGCTCAGGTGGTGAGTCCGGATATGTTTTGAAGGATTAGCAGCGGGGTGGGGTTGTTGTCTTTAACGTTACTGGCTCACTGCCCAAAAATTACTATTTGTGGTTCGTACTTATCTGCGAGAGCCCAGTGTGGCCGGAGATAATGAGCAGACTGCAGTGCAAACTGAGAGGAGAGTCTCACACACACAGCACACTTTTTCTGCTCAAATCGCACACTTTTTGCGTTTATGTAATGCACATTACGACATCGCGATTGCGATTAGATTAATTGTGCAACCCTACATCAAAACATTGTTACCGCACAATAATAATAAGAGAATGGATATGCGCATGCGTAGTACTGACTAAACTGTTTACTGTTTAAACCTCAAGTATTTGCACATAGTTTGCATTAAATAATACAGCAGTAGTTACGTGCATTCAAAATACATTACATATGACGCTGATTCAGCATAAAAGGTTGCTCTGATTCAGACAGAGTAGCAAAAACAATTCAAATTGAAGATGAGGTGTGTTTAGGCAGTGAGCCAGGCAGTTAGGAAGGAAGGAAACAGGGTGTGAGGACTGCGTGTGTGTGTGTGTGTGTGTGTGTGTGTGTGTGTGTGTGTGTGTGTGTGTGTGTGTGTGTCTTTGTGTGTATAGTACTGGGTGTCAACGCTGGAGAGAGAGAGAAGAGAGAAAATAGGGGGGAAGATAGAGATGGTTCAGCATTATTGGAAGGGTCATGGTATCAGTACAGGGTCAGCTGCGTTACATGTGTGTACTTGAGTGTGTATGTGTGAGTTGCATTTGTTAGGCCCAAGGTGACCAGATTTTCCTTATACTGTAGTTCAGTAGAAAGACGCAAAGCTGAAAAGCTGCCCTCTTTGGTTGGCTAGCTCACAGTTTGGCTGGTTTATTCACAGGCTTAGATTACATACCACATAAATATCCCAGTCAAGTGTGCCATAATACCGTCAACAATTGCTTAGCAAACTGCCAATATTATCTGCCAGGCAACTGGAAAGAGAGACAGAGAGAGTAGACAGCAAAAGAGGAAGCCTTAAGGAAAGAAAGGAACGAGGAGGCAGGTATGAAGGCAAGAGGAGGAAGGGGAAAATGGAGGTTTCAGGGACTAAATCAAAAGGTGACAGCCAGAAAAGAGAGAGAGTAAATAAAATGAACTGTAGAGGTTGACAGTGCAAATAGGATAGAGAGGAAACAAGAAGAGATTAGGAGGCCAGAGAAAAGAGGATGAGTAGGTGATGGGTTAGAGTAATGAAAGAAAAAGGTGAGACAGTGAGGGGAAAAGGAGGATGGAAAGACGAGAGAGCTGGCACAGGAGAGGCAGCTGCAATTTACATATGCTAATTAAACTTCTGTTTGGGTCACTTGCTCTTCATGTCAGGGCTGTCTCCACACCTTCTGTCTGTACTCACATTTTCTTTGTCCATCTATCTATGGTTCTGCCTACTTCGTCTCATTCCACATATTATCTTCAGAGCAGGAATTTGTCTCTTTGATTGTATTTTTGTTTTTTTTTTGCTCGGAGAAAAACCCTCATCTCCCTCTTTCCGTCTCCAATGATCATACGTCGCCCCCCCCCCCTGCACACCTCATTCTAAAGCTGCCCTTTCTTTGTGATCTGTCTTAACTTCCTCCAATCCCCCTCAATTTTCTGGTTTACCTCAATTGCTCTTTTTGTGCCGTTTATTTCTTTCTGTCTTCTTTTGTCCCATATCTCCGTACTCTAAATCTCTTTTTGTAAAGATGTCAAATCTACTCTACTAATGTTCACCTTATCATCCTTGCATCTACCTATGTTTATTTCTCTTTCATTCTCTGTAAAGAGTGTAGACCATCATCATACTAAGCTTGTTCCTTTCTTTCTCCTTGCTTCATGTCCTTGCCCCATTTTCTTCATCCCTAAAGTATGGATCCATTAACCTCTTTCTTTTCTTTAATCATATCTAAAACCTCTGTTTCTCCTGTCCTCATCTTCCCTCTCTTCTTCATCACCTCTCTGGATTCTACTTATTCTCTTTTTATGTCTATTCCTATATTTCCTATCTTGTTTCCACCCCACACCTTAACACACCTGGAAACCTTTCATGTCATATAATTTCCTTCCTCTGCTTCTTCTTTCCATTATACCCCAATATGCCCTCTTTTTTCAGCTACAGCTATGTTCCCAGAGATGCCTTTTTCTTCTTTGTTGATCCTCTTTCTCTTCCTCATATTCACTTTCCCCTTCTCTGCCAGACCTCACAGTCCAAAACCCAAAGCTTAGCCAAATACCAGAATGCCAAAACACCAACTGCACTGGCCTAAATGCAAACACACACACACACACACACACACACACACTTATCTTTATATACAGACACTCGCAACATGCATGGGCACACAAACGCCACACACAGAGCTCTAGTCTTCATGACCCATTGCTGGTTTGTGAGCCATCTGTTCATTTATTTCAAAGAACAAACACACCTGACAGTACTGAGGAGCTGCTAAGTCCATTTCACTGTTCACTGAACAGCACAATTGAGTCGACTAGATGGAGGGATAAGCTGGAACAAAAACTTAACGCACCCCAAGGGGAATTGGAGATCGAGAACCACTGTTCCTGTCCAAAGCCATTTCTCTGAGAATCAGAAAACTGTATCTCTCAGTCTCTGTCATCTAACAAGATTCAATACTGTGCTACCATAACGCCCAGAGTTAATGGGAATTTGGCTTTGGCGAGGCTCAAGATATGAGGGACATAAGGTCCGGTTATATCACATGGTGGCATACATGGCATGGAGTATATGTTCATGTTAAACAGCGATACTATGGGGTAACAATAAAAAGATGGGGGTACTGTATGGGGGGGGGTAATGTTTGTTGAAGGTGCATTTTATAAGCAACAATAAGAATTCCCAGCTGCCAACCCTCTCCGACATTTGTTTATAAACATATCTCATTTGCGTTATCAGATTTATTGTGTAGGTTTTGTAGAAAATGTAATGCAGCATAACGTTCGCTGTCAACATATTTCATTTGTTCTTCCAAGAATATTATCTCAAGGTATATGAAGCTTGAGTTAGACTTTATGATTAGACAACAGAAAAAAACGAAAGAAAAATGATTAAGGTTAGATTATGGTCTTGGCTCAGGTAAGACGATATGACGAAAGGACACAGTTTAAACCTGAAAAGTCATGTGCTTTGGACGCCCAACCATCAACCCCAATCTCCTCCCTGTGACTTCTGTGCAGTATAAAAGGTGTCATGTTCCTGGACTGGAAAAAAATGCCAGTAAAGCTTTTTCCTAAATGTCTTTGGCAAAGACGATTATAAATGCATTATTATGCACATGCAAATAATACACAAGTAACCTATACTGCATCTTTATAGCAGATGTGCTGTGTACATTTACAGCTTTGAGATCCCTCTATCCCACAAGGCATAGAAGTTTCTCAGCCTGGGTCTACATTGCAACAGCGCGGCTAGATTTGAAAATCAAATTAATCTCAGTTGTGGACGGTGAAAAGTTTCTCCATTGCTATTTCTGTATGCGATATATTATTATAGGAAAGGTTCTTACCTGAGGATGATTTCACCAGGAGAGGGGCAGACACGGAGGAGAACAGGAACCAGTGAGGGGAAAAGAAAAAAAAAGACAAAGAGAGACAAGACAGCATTTTGTTAGATTATTAAATACTGCACTCCAAGCTCTCAGAAACAATTACAGTTGTTAGACTAGACTCTACTTCTATTTCCAGGACATCTGCCTTCACCATATGATGTATAATTCAACTGTGACAAGGTAATTCAATGCAGGTGTATTTTACGCCACTGCATCTCTCCACACAGTCACCATGGCAGGATTTACCAAACACTAAAGTATACAACCGGGCATAAATGGGTAAAAAATGTAAATCTTTGATGGCTACATTTACAGGCATCAGCTGGGAGCGAGAGGGCTAAATGTGCTCACTGTTTTATGTTCACAGTGATGGGGACAGACCCAATGAGGCAATGTCTTGTTTAAACCAATCAGGGGTGATGAGACACAGAGCCACTAGAATATTGACCATAATTGCTCTGTCTGGCTTGTGTCAAAACCGAAGTGTGTGTGTGTGTGTGTGTGTGTGTGTGTGTGTGTGTGTGTGTGTGTGTGTGTGTGTCTGTGTGTGTGTGTGTCTGTGTGTCTGTGTGTGTGTGTACATTTGTTTCTGCTGGTCTGCATGCGAGACATAAGTGCAAACAGTTTGAGAAGAACAGAATAAGATTGAGTGAAATATAAATACAGAGAAATTACTTTTACAGTCAAAATGCAGAGCGACAGAGAGAGAAATGTGGACAGAGGGGAGAGAGACGATGAGAGACACACGAAGAGAATTTTTCAGCATCTGAAGTGAGACAAATGGGCCGTATATTCAAACCAGACATTCACAGTGGGCTGAGAAATTCTTCTTGTCCCTCTCCAGAATATTTACTTGCTTTTTCATCTCCTCAAAATATTTCACACTTAATGTCATTGCGCCCGCTCTAACTCTGCATGCCTCTCTTGGCGCTCCCTTACAGTCCCTCTTTTGCTTAGGCTTATTCGCCCTCTCTCACTGCTCTCTCTTTCTCACTGTGCGTCACTCTCTGATCTCTCTGGTACTCATTCAAATAGTGATCTAACCTTCTAAAAACTTTTGGTCGCTCTGTGTGTAACGTAGCATTATTTACATTTCCCCCAGGATACCACTGCTTATCAATTCTGGCCCTGCTCGCATCTGTTCTGAAAGTCTTGGAAGTGATGCTTTATTATTATCGCGTGTGTGTGCATGCAAGATGCTTTATCGTTACTCCAAGTGTGTTTGTGTGTGTTTGTGTGTGTGTGTGTGTGTGTGAGTGTGTGAGTGTTGTGGGTGCCTTATCTTTACCATCTCTCACGGGCCTCTGCTGTCCAGAAACAAAAACCCTGTGCTTGTTTGAGCTGATCAAGACAATGAAAAACAGTGTGTATGACATTTCTGTTTGAGCATATCTAAGATCTAGAGAATAGTACAAATGTGTGCCAGAAACTGAGCTTGTAAGTGCTACTGAGTTTTTACCATCTCTGAGCTTTCATGTGCACGTGAGTATCGGTGTGTACTGAAGTCTACGTCTAGGTGTGACACACTACCAGAAAAGCTTGATCAACACTCTCCCCTAAGCTTAGCAGAGGAACTGGTCGAAACTGGATATACTGTATTGCTGCATTCACAGACAGCCACCAACACATCCCAAAAACAACTACTACTGTCAGTGTGTCTGAACACACTCACTCACTATTCTTTATAAGCAGCAGTTTTTGAAAAGAGGGAGGGAATGAGACAACAGCAACACCACTCATAAGTACTTGTGTATAAAATTCTATTTTGCTGTGCAATGTGGTTTGAGAGTTCAAAGCTGTTTCCCCCCCAACACCTGTTTACTTTTAAAATTACTTAATTCTTATAATTCACCTAGCCTGAAATAGTATAAAAACATTTAAAGTTTTAAAAGTGTAAGATCTTCGTAGAAAGTCTATAAGCCATTATGGAAACGAGAGGAAAGGCTCTCCTTCTCCTCGGCTAGAAGGACAATCAGCAAGTTAGAAAAGAAAATCAAAAACGTTATTAAACCTCAGCTCATCAAAACATCTTGATTTTTCAATCATCCAGAGGCTCTAACACACTCCGATTTCATAGAACAGGGGTTTTCAAAGTGTGAGGCGGGCGTCCCTAGGGGGGCTCCAAACAGTTTCAGGGGAGGCTCAGTGAATGGAAGTGAAACAATATTACATTACTTATTGCATTAGTTATTAAAAGGAGATCACATAGAATAGCCTACATGCCCTTTCACAAGCTTTGTCTGAGGGGAGGCCCGCAGTTTCAGAGTTTGAATACCCCTGCCATAGAGCAAGTATACATGAACATACTCTGTGTGCATATCAGACCTTAGTTGGCTTTGTGTGGAAAAAGTGTGCATTCGAGTAAACACGCAAATCCAGAGGGGTTTCTAGCTTACAAGCTGTTCTTTTAAACTGTGATGCAAAGAGTTAAAAAAAACTCGTAGCAAAGCATCTCACTATTCAATGCATTACAGTTTGGAGATTTATTGTACAGATCTCCAGATTCAAAAGACTGACATGAAAAGTTTTAAACCGTTTTTAACCAGTAAAAACAATGTATTCTTTACCGTGTGCAGCTCATTGTTGGCAAATCAGCAAAAAGTAAAGTATAATCACAAACACAGCAGGAAAAAAAAAAGAAAAGCCTAATTACACTTGGCATCATGTTGATAATCAGCACCTGATTACCTCCTGGTTTTGGGAACCTTTTCAGCTGCTATTGACCTATCAGGATGGATTTTTGCCTTTAACAACTTCCTGTGGGAGTTAATGAGCAAAACACCAAACAAGAAAGCTAAAAGGCCTTTTGTTGTTCCTAAGGTCATTAAGCCCAATCACAAAGTGCCCTGGTATGTCCCATGTGTGTTCTTCTACGTGTGTGTGTGTGTGTGTGTGTGTGTGTGTGTGTGTGTGTGTGTGTGTGTGTGTGTATGTGTATGTGTATGTGTATGAGAGAGAGAGAGAGAGAAACGCCATGCTATGTATTCTTTGAGAGGAACCTGCAGGATCTGCTCTGCTTTGGGAAGTCAGAATGAATGCATTCCTTTTACAGAGATAGACACACAGGCACACACTTGCCTCTCTTTTCCTTATAACACACATACAGAGGTAATTGATCTGTGAGGAATCTCGGGTGTTGCTGCCACTGTGTGAAAGCATGTGTTTTCTGTGTGTAGCAGGCAGTGGGTCAGGGGCCTGTGTCAACATCTCCCATTGGTAATGGCTGGCTAATGTATACCTACACTTATGGAACTACATGCCTCCACCATTTCTCTCTCTTTACCCTCTGTTTAGCTTTTTCTGTCTCTCTTGTCTAAGCTAACTACATGAAGCTCTCCTCAGTCTCTTGCGCTCTCACACTAAGGACAAACTATGAATTACTCATACACTTTAAACCTATCAATACTTTAGTTAAAATATCCGTTCATGAAAATATTTAGGCAAGTTTATAGGGTTACTTCAGTGATTTAGTATTGCACTTGTATAAGGTTGGGGGACACTGGTGAGGTGCAGGTTAAGCCTTTATAGTTAAAATTGGACACCAAAGGCAAAACATTTTATCCATCAATTCTGGACTTTGAAGCCAGAACAGACAGCAATATTTGAAATTTAAAAATAAACGCATGGCATAGAAAAAAAAAAAAAAAACACTATTAAGGATCCCCGTAAATATTTTTAACAAGAGTTATGACTAAGATGTACTCTAAAGTACACTCTAAAGTTGGAAAATAATGCTTGCTGGTGGACAACCACAGTATACAATGACAGATCAAACATAAGTGTTCTGCAATTTCTTGTTACTTATCGGCTGACATAGGCGCCAATACAGATCCATATCTGCAACAAGCTAATAACGGTCAACATATCAGCCCAGGGTTTTAATTAAAAGCAGCCTTGTGATGGTGTAAATTATCCACTCGTAGCAGGGCAATATGACATATAGTTTAATATTAACAAATATTTAAAAGACTTAAGAAAATATATAACAACACATGCAGTACAGAATAATTTAAGCTTTCTTCTGAACTGAAAAGCTAAAACATTGGAGCTTGCTGTCTGAAAGCACTTCCTGTGGTTTGTTTGTGTGTGTGTTGTACTTTAGTGACATTAGAAAAGCTAAATTGCCCACTGTCACTCAATAAAGGGTTAAAGTGGTCTGTAATTTTGTAAAGGCCTGGACTTAAGGCTCTGGTGGTGTGTGTGTCTGCATTTGTAAGTGGTCAACAATGCCTTAAAGCGGATGGGAAAGTGCTTCCATTATGGTGTCTGATGGCTCAAACTGCACTCTACACAGCATCACAGCATGATGGGCTGAGAGAGAGAGAGAGAGAGAGAGAAAGAGAGACTGTGATCGAGTGCAAACTAGTGTGTAATGGGAGCCAGGTGCGTGGCTTTGTAAGAGTGAGGAAGACCTCCTGTTGCTGTGACTCTGTTCTGTCTCTCACAGGTCAGCACTTACACACACACACACACACACACACACACA
>NC_060170.1:21921416-21924474 GCF_021292245.1 Micropterus dolomieu | reverse complement strand
GCAGAAATATAGAGGCCACACCACAAGATGCAAACCACTCATCAGCAGGAAGAATCGGAAGGCCAGATTGAAATTTGCAAAGAAGTACAGAGATGAGCGGCAAAATTTCTGGAACACAATCTTATGGACTGATGAGACCAAGATTAATCTCTACCAAAGTGATGGAAAGGCCAAAGTGTGGAGAAAGAAAGAAACTGATTATGATCCGAAGCATACAAGCTCATCTGTGAAGCATGGTGGAGGTAATGTCATGGCTTGGGCGTGCATGGCTGCTTCTGGAACAGGCTCATTAATATTTATTGATGATGTAACTGATGATGGTAGCAGCAGAATGAATTCAGAAGTGTACAGAAATATTTTGTCTGCCAATTTACGGAGAAATGCATTGAAACTAATGGGGAGGAAGTTTATCATGCAGCAGGACAACGACCCAAAGCACACTGCCAACAAAACAAAGGACTTCATCAGGGGAAAAAAGTGGAAGGTTTTAGACTGGCCAAGTCAATCACCTGACCTTAACCCAATAGAGCTGCATTTCACCTCCTTAAGAGGAGACTGAAGGGAGAAACACTCCGACACAAACAAGAACTGAAAGAAGCTGCGGTAAAAGCCTGGAATAGCATCACAAATGAAGAATGCAACAGTTTGGTGATGTCAATGGGTCGCAGGCTTGAGGCAGTTATTGCAAGCAAGGGTTATGCCACCAAATATTAAATGTTATTTACTTTATTATTTGTTCCATTACTTTTGCTCACCTAAGAATGCTGTGGTCTAATACAAACGGTGATATGTCCTAAGTTGTTCAACACATCTAGATGTGAATACCAGAAAATAAAAGCTGAAACTCTTGTCTCATACTCATCTTTTGATCTTCAACACAAATGTCTTCAGTGAACAACAAAAACAAAGGAATTTGCCTTACCATTCTAATACTTTTGGAGGGGACTGTAGCTCACAGAAAAGCCATTTAGTGCTTTGTGTGCAGGCTTGTGGGTACATTTTCAGGTGAATCAGGTTGTACTATGTAGCGCAGGTTCTTTCTCTAGCAAATTTAGCACTGCATTTGTCCACCAGGGTTTATTTATTTTTTTGTTTTTGCTTCCACCTTCCTATTGGATTGATGTTAATATTGGCATGCATTCAGCAGTATCTGACTCCAGAACTACAGTGATGTCTTTCTCGGAAGTGTGAGACCCATTACCTTTGTCTGGGGGGGTTACACACGGTAGCTCTTCTTTAATCTTGAGAAGCTGCAGAGCTGCAGTCTCTTTTCATTCAACTTACACTGTAAATTTTGAAGACCATTTTCTCTCTCTCTCTCTCTCCTAGCCTTGTGTGAGTTTTGCATGCCGTGCTGCCGACAACTTCATGCACGTCGTGGTTCCTTGCGGGTCTATTTCAAGTAGCCGGCTATTTAAAAACGATAAAATATTCTTTGTGTGGTTCATTAACGGTGATAAATTATCCCGAAAGTCCCGCGAGGTGCGTACAACTCGGCACAAAACTGGTGAAGCTGGGGCTCAGTCTCTTCAGCAAGTGTTCCTCTTCCGCCATCACACACACGCGTGCTACGCCTACACATGCGCACTGACGACCCAGGGTTAGGGTTACAATTTTGGATTTATTTACGCACTTTTAAAAACATTTATTGAAAGTTTTTTTCTTTTTACATGTTTATTTACAGCATTAAGTGTTGAAATGTATATTGTAATAGGCTGTATATTAACTTATTGGGAAAAAACTTGTTCTATGTAAAATCAGACGTTGAGCACCCCAATATCGCCAAAATGGCATGATCCTTGTTGCGCTGCGAAGCTTCGAATGTGAAATTGACAGCTGAATCAGGCTCTGCCCATCGAATCATCGAATCTTCGACTCACTGTACAGATCAGTTGACCGACCACAACATGTGTGCTCACACTGAACGTAACGATTGACAATTAAAGGAAAGCTTATTCAGACAAGACAACTGCATCCTCAACAATGTTGACAAAAAGAGAAAAAGGCAGCTTTGTGGAATTCTACTGTGAACAGAAAGTAAGAAGCAAAATTATAGCGCCACAGATGGCTGGAAGACTATTTAAATGAGCATGTAGCACCTTTTCATGTCAGTCATTTTAATTCAGTCTCACTGCTCAGTTTTGCTGCCTCACCTCTAGTGTAAATCGCCAACATTTTTGGGTATAACACTGAGAACTGTACCTGCTTAGCCGAAGTGTCCTATATTTGGGTCCTAACCCCTTTACTCCTGTGTCTGCACTCAGCAAACTGTAACAAATATTCGACCACATTATGTCTCAGCGGACATTAAGTTGTTGATGGAGGATCTAAGAGAGTGGTCCTCTGCTCTCAAGGGTTTACATGCAGCCATAAAGAACTCCACAGACTTAAAGCGCAGGCTGCAGCAGTCACCCCTGGCTCCTCCTGAGCTGCAGCAGCTATTGACGGCCTTCAGCCCAGCTGCTCTGTTGCTGACCTCTGGTCTTGCACTCCGGCCATCAGAATCTGATCCTGTTCTCTACCGCCTTCGCTTCCGCCCTCCTGAGGGTTTTTGCCCTTGCACTGGTCTCCAGATCGATTCTGCTTTTGCCTGAAGAGGGGTTCCGCTTTTACCACCGGCCTCCAAAGGGAGTTTGTCTTAGCCGCCAGCCTCCAGAGGGGTTTTGCCTTTGGGACTGCCTCCTGGTCGGCCTCCGGATCTGTTAGACACTTCGGTTCTGTCTCTTGGCACAATCCCTTTCTGCTGCCTCAAGATAGCAATAAGTCTGACCACACCTCATTTTCTTTTCATTTTAACAACATCACTTTCATGGGCGCACAGACGGGCACAACTACATTTGCTACTTACATAGCGTGGACGCTGGGTGTGAAAATGACAACCTTGTTAGTCTGAAACTAGCAATGACACTTGCACTGAGCTGTGCCCCGCTTTGTGCCTCGTGGATGACAGGGCCTGTAATCTACTTATAAAGTTAATATGGCAAACTTGTTGGAGTCATGTTTCTGGCTACCTGACAAATTTAAATCTAATATTCACTCTCCTTTTAATTCTGCTTTG
>NC_060170.1:21888916-21916416 GCF_021292245.1 Micropterus dolomieu | reverse complement strand
GCAAGACGCTGCCTTTATTAGTAACAATGGCAGTATTGGAAACGTGTCTGTTAGTGTGTGTGCTTACACAATATTACCATGAGAATCTTTTTCATCGCTATGGTTCATCCCACATGACCTGAACGGAGCAGAAGCTCAGCTGTGGCCTGAAAAGTAAAGCTTATACTGATCAAATTTGAGCCAGGTCCGACGGTGTCAAGCTGAACCTGAGATGTCCTAAAATGGCCACAAAGGATATACACTTTTGATTCAGATAAAAACATGGCCTTTCCTCAAATCAAATACACCAAGTTTGCTTTCTGGTGTGTAATGAGTAGTAAAACCCCACAAGGTTGATAGTGTGGTTACAGACTTGTGGGAAGGTAGTCTGTATTTGGTCAGGTTCAGTCTCACAGCTCTATAAAGCAAAAAAAACAAAGCAGGATTTGTTTTTGACTACTGGATGGGCACTGGTTAGAGAAAATAAATGGATTGTTAGTCATTTTAAAACTGTGCGGATCTCTGTTTTATTAAATTGTACAGTTCCAATTCTCTTTCCTGCCTTGAAGTTCTCTTTCTTCTTTATCTGTCTCATTTCCTTTCATCTCCCACTATTAGAGGTTTGGTCCTGTGAAGGAAGTGTCGCCCCCTGTTGGTGTATATAATGATCCCCGCTGTGCCCTGGAGCTGTTGAAGAAGACCACAGGAGTGAAGAAAAGTGCATTTGGCATCAGTGCAGTGCGCTTTACTCGTCACCACAAAAAATGCTCCACACCAGGTCAGTCTGTTGTGTGTGCCAATCTACTTTATGCTGTGCTCTTTTGGAGATATCTGGCATTGCTCTGTTTGCACAAAAGACAGAAGGTTGTTGCTTTGCACAGATTTCTTATACACAAATATACTTCTTAACATGGATCTAGCTCTTACAGTCAATAACTGAGGCTTGTCTTTGAATAGCCATACCCTGTCACACCTCATTGGCACTTGAGTGTCACCTTATAAGGTCTGAGGAAAGTATTTGTTTTGCTTTGTTTTGCTTTGTTGTTTTGTTTTTAAATTAGAATCCCCCTCTCATTCATTTCAAATCTATGTTCTTTAAAAGTTCAGATTCTAACTCTCGGTCTGACCATTGTACTCAATTTAAAAGTTATAATTAAGAATAAGTACTACTTTGCAACTTGTATTACCATTTTGAAATGAATTTGTGCAGTGTGTGTGTGTGTGTGTGTGTGCGCTTGTATTGTCCCAAGAGTGCTGAACCATTATGTTGTTCAATTCAATTAAATTAAATTTTATTTAAGTAGCGCCAAATCACAACAACAGTTATCTCACAGCGCTTTTCATAAAAGAGCAGGTCTAGACCGTACTCTGTGGGTTGTAGAGGTATTAGTAATTTCCAAAGTCCGTATTTGCATTTAGCCTTTGAAATTAGTCTCAGAATTGTAATCAATAATATGAAATCAAAAATGTACATGCATTTTATTTTTTTTAATACCGAGGTTTCATAATCTGAACGACAGCCATTTATATCAAAAAACCCTTCAGACTTTACCACCGGACACTCTCAAAAGTATGATTGAATTTGAGGACATTCTACGATTTGTCTGGAAAGATGAAATGTTAATGTGAAACTGCAAAAATATCATAGTAGTACCTCATGGCTGCTTTTAAGGGCCTTCCTTTTTTTCACTGTCATCTCATTAAACTTTGTACAGAAGGTGTACTTGTATTAGGCGTACATGTATTTTTGTTGTTTAATTTGTTCTCAATCAATTTTGGACTCTTGTAGAATCCGTGTATGGTTCGTTCTTTGATTATTTTGTTTCAAAACCATATCAGAAAAACTTGGGCGATGGTGGTGCCTGATTAAATGTAATTAAGATGAGCTTGAACATCAACATAAGTGGGTTTTTTGTTTGAAAAACAGGACATTATTATATAGCTGCAGTACCGGAGCCTGCTATTGGCTCAACATTCAGTTTGTAACTCACTAGCAACTGGAACAAGAACCCTTTCCTGAGAATCCTCCCTAAGATTTCTTCAGTTTAAAATTAATTCACTGATAGTTGTCAGTTGGCTACATCAAAAGGTAGGCTACAGAGCAAACATAAACTGTTATTAGTTAATTCAGCTAGCTGTATATTAACGAATCATACACAGATTAAAAGGTTCGGGTAATTTTCGTTCAGCCTCTCTAGGCTACACTGTTTCGACCTGACCTTTATTTTCTGAGATGGAAGAATTTAGAAAGTTGGGTGGCGCTGCGGAGAGCCTCCAAGAACACATGGATTAGGAGCATCGGACCACTGACCATCCAGTACGCCAGTTCCACTGGCAACACAACTCATAGGTCTACCGCCGGAGAGGGAGCGGGCGCTGGTGCGTACAGGGCGAGAAAGAGGAGGTTGCGGGAGGACCTGGTGCGCTGTGGATGGTCGATGATCCCTCTGGCTGGATGAAGCCTGACGCTACTGATTTACACATGATCCATGATGATAGGCTACAGAAAATGAATGGCAAAAATAGCATATTGTCGATATTTTAGAGACCCCCCAAAATATTACAAATCATGTTTCAGGGGAAATTCGAGTAAAGCTCCCCCTGTCTCCCCCATAGTTCCCTGCCTGGCTGTAGCCTCGAGAAAAAACTCTTGATAAACATATTTGGCTATTTTCTTAGATCGCTCAGGTAACCAGCTGCATCAGATCAGCCCAAAACAAAATGCTTCCTTGATGCTGACGTACTTAAGCTAGAAATGGGAGAATTCTAAGTGTTTGAGTGGCTCCTCCAGCTTGACGTGACCCTGCAAAACAGGTAGCCTATATTCTACATGATATGAGATGCGACTTGAAAAGAAATAGCCTTAGCCTATAGTCTATAAAATAAAATAAATAACTTGTCCATGTAATATTGACTTTTTGTTTCACACTGTACACAAACACTGTTGTCCTGGTTCTGGCCCTCCATTCACCCCAACCACATTCTTACTCAGTCTTTTCTGTTAAATATCATATACCTGCCTTTACCGTCACAAACTGACGCTACAGGGCTTCCCCCACTGCGTTGACCTATGACGTTATAGGGATCCCCAGTGCGTTACAAACAGACACCGATAGACCTTGACCATGCCAAAAGTGACGATTGATGAGAACGGGTTGTAGGGATACAATACTGGTCAAACATAGAACAAAATGCAGCTCCTTTTTTTCAGTTATGGGTTTAAAACAGAAAAACAAAACAGATATCTGTTTTTTGGTTTTCCATTTTTCCATTTTGGTTTTAAAACAGAAAAACCAAAAAACGATTTGGTTTTGAAACGAATTAATGAAAGAATGAACCATACACAGATTTTGTAGCATATATGTATTAATTTATTCAGATAAGTGCAATGTAAAAATCCACACCAGTGTTTAAGTGTTTCTCATTTGTGTTGCCTCATATAGTGTTGAATTTCTGTGTCTGTCTAACCCTTTTCAGTTTTTGTATCACGAATTCTGTGTCGTCAAATTTGTGAAAATGTTTTCTTCATTTGCTTGGGTCTCTAAATTGCTTTTGAGTATTTTCTAAATGTGTAGTTCCTGGGGCTTTCTCAGTATTATTAGAAATGAATTGTTTGTTTTTGAGAATTTTCTTCTTAAGGTGTTACCAAAGCAGGCTTTCATACATGCAGACAATGAGAGTGCACATAGTGCTGTACCGTTGAGGAGACAACTATTAAAATAGCAGTAACACATGAGTGTCTCCTAATGAAATTTAGTGCAACACAGGTGTGGTGCATGTGTCATTTTCAGTGTAAGCCAACACTACATGAATGCTACACACGCTGCCAAAACTAAAAACACTAAGCCAAAGTTACACCTACGCTACATGTGTCTAATGTCTGTGTCTTCACTGTAAGTCTATGTAAATTACTTTGGACAGAACTAACAGGTTTGAGGTAAAGTAAGCACTGTTGTCCATGACCATTTTACCTTGGGATGGTGAAAAGAAAGTTTAAAAACATACTCTTCACAAATAATCCCATCTTTCTGTACTTTGTGCAGGTCCAGGGTCCTATAATGTGTTTGAGCACGGTTTAGCCCAGGAGAGTTTTAAAAAGGCATTTTTAGAGAGAACCAGGAAGGGAGGCTTTGGCTCCATCGCTCAACGCAACTTCATCTTCCACAACAAGGAATCGATAAAGGCCCCAAGTCCAGGACAGTATGAGGTAAGAAGAACCATTGATATAGGCATTCATCAGTCTTTTCTCTGACATATATGTCCTGAAATTGATTAGGCTGAAATATACAGTTCTGTTATTATTTGACAGAAAACATTCATATCCTCATTGCAATGTGTGTGTGAATGCTATGTGTTTGCTTTCAGACAGAAAAGAAGACAGAGGAGCGCTACAAAAAGCAGCAGTCAGCGGTTTTCAAATCAGCCACAGAACGTCTGGCATTGTCACTACTGGCTAAAGTAAGTCTCTTTTCCAGTTTCCATCACACCATGTTTCAGTTGTAAAGCTGCCGAAACCTACTTAACAGAAGAGTCTAAGATGGAGTAAAACAGCATTACATGCCTTATACATACTTACATAAATGGGCCATCACAGCGGTAGCATCTGACCCACTATGCCAAGGGTCCTATTTTCCAGCAGTTAATTTTCTTTGACTGTGTCTTTTCTTCTTTTACTCCTCCTCTTAATGCTCATTTATGCTGAAGAAAACAGTTCACAATTCATGATAATTAATTTCTTGTTCCTTTCCCTTTTTCTTTGATCTTCCTTGTTCCTCTCTCCCGCCCGCTTTCCAGACGGTTTTTCTCAAACCGATGATAATTTAAACCTAATGTGATATATTTACATACCTGACTCTTTCCAAATTTAGGTATAACTTAATTTAATTGCATTTGAAAACAATTACAATACATATTATACGTATTATTATTGTTATTGTAGTAAATTAGCCGTATTTTATAGAGATATTCTATTAAGATAATCTTAATTAAGAAATCTGAGTATTTCTATAACCACCCAATCTTAAGGCAAAGATATACAAGAGTGCCTCACAGAGACTCACAGATTTATCTAAACCTCAGATCCAAACAGGTTTGCCATTTAGAAGTCTACTGCCTTCAGGGTATCAATAACATTTGTAAAAGTAATGATGGCATATTTCCATGGAATTAGAATTGTTTCAATATTATTGAACTAAATCTCTAGTATCAAATTAAATACATCTAATCAAGCGACAAGAAATATGATTTGAAACCAAAAAATTACCTCAACGAATTATTCTACACGTTCAGCACAAAAAAGACCCTTTTGATTATAACACTATCCACTTTCAGTTTTTTGCTTACGCTGCCAGTATTTTCATGTATGCTGCTGAAATCTTCTTTTCTGCTAAAGTTGGTGGAGGGAAATAAATAGTTGTACCACTTGTTGCGGCAAACAGGGGCTTAGCCCTGTAATACTCACTGACCTGAGACCTTTGTGTCCCAACTGAAACTGAACATTTCAGTTGCGTAATTGCAAAAAAACTGGCAGCGTAAACATAAAAAAGTAACAGCCAAACGTTAGTGATTAAAATGAAAGTGGAGGGTGCTGTAATCAAAAGGGCCCCCTGTTGAATGATTTAAGCGTGGATTTTGCTGTTGAGGTAATGATTTTGGTTTCAAATTATTTCTAATTAGGTCAATAATATTGAAACAATTCTAAATCCACATTCTTCAAAGACAGTTGGGTGCTCATTGTAGAATTAGAGTTATTTTCTTAAACATATTTTTTTCAGGCTTTTTTTTGCCTTTAATGATTGTATAGCTGGAGAGGGACAGGAAATGTGGGAGAGCGAGAGGGGGGCGACATGCAGCAAAGGGCCGCCGGTTGGATTTGAACCCCGGCCGCTGCAACAAGGACTAAGCCTTAGTACATGGGGCACGTGCTCTTCTAACTGAGCTAAACGGCGCACCAAATTATGGAGATTTAAACCAACTTCTTCATCTGTTCGTTCATCTTCAGTGACATTGAAAGTCAAGTGATGCTGCTTGAGTGAATCCGTTTCAAACTGCTTACTATAAGATGGTAACAGCACAGCCAAAGCGACCACTGAAAACACTGTAAATTCAGAGAGTGGCATTATTTCTAAGACTGTGTATTGTATGATTGCATCTGTTTTGATGAAATTATGGGAAATATTGCTAAAACCCTTGTCTTTATACTTTTACATTATTTAACACTCTAGCATTATGTATACAGTACCTGATGGTAATGTCAGCAAATAAATAACGGCAACAATGTTGCTGCATTTGAAAATGTGACAATGTTTGTGAAAGCTGGATTTCTTTGCCCTGTATGACACAGGATGGTGTTTACTTGCATATAAATAATGTGCTAATGAAGAAACACAGAGCAGCAGCTGGATGTGAGGCGTAGCGATTGAATCTCACTGACTCTAGTGTTGAAAAAATGGAGAAGAAAATTATGTAAATGTCCAGTGAAAGTGTATGCTACAGCATTTTAATATTCAAGATACACAATTTGTATGTTCAAGTACCCTTCTGGGTACCAGCTGGTGTTTACTCTTATTAACTCCAAAGGTTAGAAGTGTTATCTAAATCTTGAGGCAAAGGTCTGCAGGACTGATCTTAACACTGCTCTCTAGAAAGGCTGAGTTTAAAGGGTAATTCGGCACTCATGACAGAGGGCAGGAAATTGTAGGTGTACTGCTCCACATCACTGCGTTTAGTTTGTTGTCTCGTAGCTTTCATAGATATCTCTCACTCTCAGTTATACATCTTAATTTGGAAGCATGGCTTCCCATTTTTAATAATTAATTGTTTTTTGGGCGGTTTTTGCCTTTATTGAGTCACAAGAAAATCAAAGAAGGTAAACTACGGGAAAATAACTGTAAGAAATTTCTGGTGAATTTTGTTATCAGCCAGAGACTGAGCTGTCACACAAACGCAGCACAGAGACATACAGCCGGTGTGTACAGTGCTACCAAGCTAAATAAACTCAGACTAAACAAACGATACACCAGTCAAATTAGTGTGAATAACACCAGACAAAACTTCCCTTAATATTCAGTCTGAACACACCTTTCCAGTTCTTGAAAAAGTGATTATTTCAATTGCATCCTTTTAGCAAGATCTCATGTATCTTATGTATACTGTAATCAGTTTGCCCAACATTGCACTCAAGTCTTCAGTGTCATCCTCGCTATATGTTTTAGAGTTGAGGGTCACCATTGCTGGAATTGACTGTAACAAGTTTGCCTGATGCTTGACAGGTCATTAGCGATAAAAGAAAAAAGTAATACTGCGACTCTCAGTCACAAAAAGCTAATTTGATAAATACTGTCATAGACAACATCATCACACATTACATAACTTCATATTGCAATGTTTCAGTATGTATTTCAATATCAGATAAAAGTTTGAGTTTAAGTTTTTTGTGTTAGTGCACCAAGAAGATGGTCTCCAGGGACACAAGGGAGTCAAGGATGAAACAACATGTGAACAGAAAGGAAGGAGTAGAGAGAACAATTAAATGAGGAGAAAGAAGAAGGACATGCAGATGTAGAGTGAAGAGAAATTAGTATTAGAAAGAATTGTTACCTAAACAAATATCAGGAATAAAATAAGTTAAAGAAAGGGAGCTAATGGAGGAATGGAAAGGAGGGTGTGTGTGTGTGTGTGTGTGTGTGTCTGAGCAGATTGACAGCACAGTGAGGGGACTGACCAGCAGAGAGCACAGCTTTTCCTCAATTTTTCAAATATTCAAAGGTGGAAGCAAACATTAATTATTGCTCTAGAAATTCCTGTGTGTTAGCTTCAGTTTCAGTTGGACTTATTTCTAATGTGAGGATGCATCTCTATTATATCTCCTTTCATTCTTTCACTAGGCTCTCACATTTTTTCCATGTCTGACGCCATTGTCCTGCGCATGCATGTATGTTAATAGCTTTTTAGAAACCTGGTTAAATGTATATACTCTGATATGAAACTGGCTTTCTCCAGGAGAAATCTAGCTGGAGAAATTTCTCATCTCCCCTACTGCAATAATATAAAACAGGTTTCTCGTTTACATGATGTTTGAACACAAAAGAGAGAAGTGCAGTAAGAAATTTCTACTCTTGAATGACCTTTAAACTGTTACAGCTATGACAAATGCTGTAGAAATAGAAATTGTAAGTTATTTAAAATGATGTTTCACAAGTTAGAAAACAGCCGTGCTTAGGTCTTACCCAGGCCCAGTATTTCTCAGTCTTCACCATCAGGACACAGAGCCATGCTGGTTTTCATTCCTTCCGTTTAATCAGGGAGTGATTTACACCTCGGACACCAAGTGAATGCAATTAACTACCTGGTAGGACATAAAACCAGCAGGACTCTGGGTACAGAGCAGCAGGATTGAGAACTACTGCCCCGGCCTAGAAGGAGGATCGGAGCCTGAGGAATAAACAGGTGTGTCTAAGCGGACTCCTTACTTGTTTTCTACTTCTTTTGTCATCTATTTGGAGGTTTGTGACACAATACTAACGGAAAAAGCACTCGTAGAGATCTTTCAGTTAGGGATGGGCGTTTTCACCATAAAGATATTAATATCAATCAAATGAAAGTTGAAGAAAGCAAATAGTTAATTGTGGTTTTAAACTATTCTTTATGGTCAGAACATGACAAACACTCGCCAAACAGTGGCTCACTTAACAAATCTGAGGTAGAACAGTTTAAACAATTATGATTAAAAAAAATTCACCAAATATGCATTAGTAAAATTTGCAGTCCCCTTTCCTCAACAAAATAAATATCTTTATAGAAAATGTAAGTGCTAATTTGTTCATTATTCAGAGGAATTAAAATTGTACATTTATTGAACATTTGTTATATTGTTATTGAGGAAAATTATATTTTGATAATTAACGTTATTATTTTTCTTGGCCAGCTCTACTTTCAGTTCAGTTCATTCAAAATTTATTGATCCTAAGTTAACAACTAGTGAGGTCAGGGTCAGCTTCATCTGGGGGAAGGATGGTCACCTTATTCTCTGCCACCCTGTATCTGTTAGAGTTTTCTTTTTTACACTCAATAGTTTTTTGTACGCTAGTTTGGACAAACTTAGTCACCAACATTTACATTATTGTTAGTGTTACAATGTTTATGCATTTAGATAATGTGGATCACTCACATTTTGTGCATATCACAAATGAACTTGAGACTCATTAGAAAACTGAATGATCCATTAAGAATTCTGGTGCTGATCGCCTCTGTAATAGTCTCTACCTCATATATCTGTCTGCACTGTTTGCCATTTTTCATGACAATGGCTCCGTGTAGTTTTCTGTCAGGCTGCAGTATATTGTGCTGATGGATGATCTGGCTCACTCTGAATCTTTGGTGTGCTAGATCCTAATGTAGACAGTAGAAAGCTTGACAGCCACGTTAGACTTTCTCGTTGTCCGTCATTTTGACACACAGAGTTGTAGAAATTGGGCCATAATCTATTCTTACCTGTCATTTTAATTTAAATGTTTTATGATAATGAGACATAGCATATTTAATGCCATTTCATTTTCAAAAACAACTCAATCACAATAATATTTAATATACAGAATTTCTAGATTATGCATTTCTAAGGGCAAGGAGAGAAAAGATGAACAGAGACACTTATCATGTCACCATGTGAAGCAAATGCTTTTTACCTCCTTGCTGCCACTTGCTTCCCCGTAACATTTGCTGCTGCTGGCTGATAAACAGTATTGCTTGCTTGTTGTTCATCCTCCACAGCAATCCCAATTTTTTTCACCTTGTTAATCAAGCACAATACAATTATTGGGCTTTCTAAAGAAAATTTGGACACTCAGCTGCCTTGACATTTGGCTAGCTAGAATTTGTAGCGATATTGTTACAATGAGTACTCCTGAGGACCCAATAGTATAAATACATTTTTTTTTACAGTTTTATTGACAGCTTCTCATGAATGTGCAACAGTGATTTCTTGCTGGCATTCTTGTGAGCAGGCAGGCAGGCGGCGGAGAAACGGGTGAAAAAACTGAAGGAGTCAGAAAGACTGAGATCTCTGACAGGGACCAAAAACCTAAGGCACAAGAAAAAAAGATCGGGTAACAAGAGCTAGAACGCTGGACTACATTCTGAAGTTGTCCATAGAGCGAATACCACAAAAGTGAACAGAGAATCTGGCATTACTTAACGTTATGGTGGATCGTCATTGTTAAAAAAAAATTCAGTACATATAATGACTGGAGAATGTTTGGTTAACGCATCCTCTTGTACAACACACAGTCCACATAATGTCTGTGTTTCACATTTTCATGCACTGTGTAGCTACAGTATAGATCTCGATGTTGGAGGTCTTGTAAGTTCAAATTATCAGCGGTAGACTTTCATTATATGCCAGACGCACAGGGTGTTTAAATATTTAACAATGGCTTTAACTTGGTTCAATTCCCAGTAGCACTACATCCAGCTTGGTTTTGTGTTCCCACAAACATAATTGGCTGCAATCACAGGTGGGGAGCTGGCAAGGTCGAGGTGAAAAGAAGCGGCTGGTGGGCACCATGTGTCATGGAGGTAGCACATGTCTGTCTGCAGCCCTCCGCGAGCAAACAGCAGGGTTAGCAGTGAGTGACAGGTAAAGTCTGGAAGGTTTGGACTTGCTAAATTGGGAGAAAACGGATTAGGGTTAGGGGGGAAAAGTGCATAAAATGAAGACAATAGCTTCTTTTACTGTTCTTTAGAGAAGCAGTATTACCTACATATTTCCCTTCCTGTCTCGCTCTTTTTTTCTTTCTGTGCAGTGCCTCTAAGAGCTCTGTGGAGAAGATCTGAGGCCACTTGTAATGGCTCCACACAGAGCCTCCTTTATGACCAGTTAATGAAAAATAACCCAGGGATGTCTTAGCTGTAACAGTTAGCCACATGCCGCGCTGCAGCCTAGGCTGTATCCCTGGCAACGGTCCCCCCACTGGGACGGATATTAAAAGTGTCTAATCAGGAAACAATCATGATCATGAGAAGGGCTTAAGACAAGAAAGAAAAGAAAAAAAGAATAAAGGCGGAAAGTTCGTCTTCATTGTCTGTTTCATGTTTGGAAGTCTTCTGTACTTTGACTTAAAAAAGCTTCATCTAGCAGTAGTGGTCGCCATTGTGTTGAAGAAATTATTCACACTGCATGGCTTTTGAAATCAGAAATATGGATGATGTACCACGTCGGTTAAAATGATAGAAGCTGTCTTGTGGGGTCCATTAAACACAACAGGGACTTGTTATCTGACTTCCAGGAGATTTATTACATTATTTCCTCTGTCTTCACTATTAGCTGCTCTGTCTGATCTTTTGTTTCTTATCGTATTTTGAAGTCCAATTCATTTATTTTGACACTGAATTTCAAATCTGCCTATTCCCAAATCCACTCTATAAGGATTTGATTCCCAAGCAGTGGTTAAATACATATTGAATAACAGGCATGGCACGATTTATTAAGGTTGTTTTTTCATTATCTTGTGGCATGCCCTAATTCAAAAGATGCTTAAATTTCTGACAGTCTGAAATAAAACACACCACAGCTAGTTCAAATATTTGAAGCAATGTCAGATCTGTACTTTAGCTTCAGGTCTGGATCTGATAGGAGTTGATTACCTGTCTGTGGAGAAGAAAGAATCAGACATGTTCTTGAGAAATGACAGATCTGAAAAAAGAGATGATTATGAGTAGAGCATATCTGAAATGAGAGTTTGCTTTACTGTCACATCTAATCCAATCCTCTTTTCCACTATTGTTTCTCCTGATCTCCATCTTTCGGTCTCTTGTTCTGTTCTCTCCTCCCTCTTCTCTTTCTCTTCTTTTCCTTTACTCCCTCTTCCCTTCCTCCTCCCACCCCACGTTCAGTATTCTCTTCTCTCCATCTCCCACCTTGTCCTCCTTCCTCCTGGCCAACCCTTTCTGATAATGACCTTTCAATTGCAGAGGTCGTGGGATACCCTAAGGCAGCACTGGGAGAGAATAAATGTGGAATTTAATTTGGACCTATGTTTTACCCTGAGGCAGTGGAGTCCCTCTCTCTTCTATAGATCAGTGAAATATTGTCTCTTGAAGTGACATGAGAGAAGTTGTCTGTCTGTCAGTTTTTATTAATACGTTTGTGCCTTTCTTTATCTCTGTCAGTTTTGTTCTATTGCCAGTGATGTCAAGATTAATAGAGGTCCTGATGGATGGTTATTGTTATACTCAGTGAGATTGAGGGATTATCAATGGCAAGGGTACTGGTTCAATAATAAGGTGTTAGCAATAGCATTAATAAGAAGTGCACTTTCACATATTAGTGCACTATCAGTGAATAGTGGGCTGTGGGTTGAATTTGCAATGTAATCCATTAATCCATAATTATTTGACTGGCAATTAATCTTGGATCATTTGGTACACATAAATATCCATGGGTTAAACATATATAGAAATAAAAGTACAGAGTACAGAATGTTGCTAAATTCAACCGATGCCTCAGACTCACCTTGTTGCATCGGTAATATTTTTAAAGGAATCCAAATGGTTTCCCCACCAGCTACGTCAATACTTTATACAAAAGTACTTTAAGACAGCGAGAGGTTTGCCGCCCCCTCTGTTGTTTTCGACATAACCAAGACCAGAGCCGTGCTGCTTAAGTGGGCAACGGCGGCAAGGTGTGTAAGTGCGGCAGCCGCTCTTTCCGTTGTTGACGGTTAGACTTATTTTTAAACTCACCACTGCAGCTCGCTGCGTGACCATGGCAACCACAAAAAACACACAATGGAAAACGATGCAGGAGCAAATTTTTACTGATATCAGAGTTTTCTCAATTATAATTGGACAAGTATGGCAATCCACAAAAACTGTTTAAGAGCAACATCTGCTTTGAAGTTTAATTATCCAAGCTGCGCCAATTTACAATATTTATAATATTAGTTTGAAAAACTTGTAATTGTGTCTTAAGGCTTCCTATTTCCTCTGTTTATTTACAGTAAGAAACTGTATATTTAGCTATTGTGAGCTATGGGATGAGATTAGAATAGGCTGATAGCAGCAACCTGTACCATATAGTATAAGGCAGCAGAGGCAGTGGTAATAACTTAGTGTCTGAAAACATAGTAGTGCATTGCAACCACAAAAAGTGTGAAACTTTGAGTGAAGGGCATGGCTACGATGTTCATAAACTGGTTTGCTATTTAGTTAATATATATTTATAGGCAAATGCAGGGAATCAACAAGTGTGAAAGTGCAAAAAAGGGTTGAAGTGCACTAAAACACACATGATAGTGTTCGAGTATCCCTAAGTGATCCACTAATACAGGATTGCCTCCATAGTTTCTTATTGTGCATTGTACAACTAAAATTAGCTTCAAACCTTCTCATTACATGTTCTGATAGTAATTTTTAAAAAACAAACTCAGAGCATACATGTTTTCATGCAAGTGTAATAAGTAATACTCATAATAAAATATCTCATATAACCCTCAATAACAACAGTTCATAAAAATCTATTTTCAGTTGTATTCTGACAGAAAAGCCAAATATTTGACAATATAAACCTCTTGTTTAATAAGCAGGTCTGTTGGCTCCATGCTAGTCATTTTAAACTGATGTAGCCAAGTAATAATGTCTCTGCCAGTCAAACAAATTTCACTTTATCTGCACTAATATCTGTTACGCTGACAACGAACAACACATATAATTCTCCTTCCTCAGTGTGTAACTGGCTTGATGGAATCAGACAGACAATATTAAAATGTGGCTTTTATTACATTTACCACTGGCAGTGATTGGAAGCAGGATTCATAATACACCAACGGTGTGAAAATAAAAACTAAAATAAATAGAAAAGGAGGCACCTCACAACTGGAGACATTTTCATCCTTTACTTGCCAACTCTGTTATGCTAACTTCCAGTATCATGGCAACAAATACATATAGTTACTCGTTGTACAATTAACTTGTCACAGTTGTTACCGGGATTGGCAGGTAATAAGGTACTAGTTTACTGTGAAGGCTGAATTATGTGTCAGGTGCGGCTCTGTGTAAGGTACTGTACGTAGATGTGCACCTACTCAAATATATAACTTCAACAGAAACTGTGGGGCTATGTGGAGACTGGAATGCTCTGTTTTCCCTCCTACCTGTTTCTGGTGCCAATTGTCTTTGTAAATGTCATTCACCACATAGAAATCTTATTCAGTAGCTGCTGTATTGTATTACTGGTCCAGTGTCACAGACAGACATCATTCACAAGGCCTGACGCAGTCAAGGAAAACCTCACAAATGTAATTTACAAGTGGAAAAACACCACATTGCTCTCAGAAAAAAAAGATACCACAAACAAAGGGGCTTGAGAAGGACAGGGACAATGAGGGGAGATGAAACTGGATGGAAGAAACAGTGGGAGGGAATGGAGGAAAGACCAAGAGAATGAGAGAGAGAGAGAGAGAGAGAGAGAGAGTATAATGTGTAATTATCTATCATATTAGTTCTGGTCAAGATAATTAGAGTGTTTGCTAAACATACATTTATCAAACTGAAGAGCAGCATCGCCCACCTGCTCTGCAGATTGAACCAAAATGAAAAAAATCCACGAGGTGAACTTATATTTATGGGAGTGAGACTGACAGAGGGATGAAGGACAGAGAGAGAAAAACATAATGTAGACAAAAAAACAAAGATGGAGGCAGTGATGAGAAGAAGTGGGACTTGTCTATGGCTCTAGAGAGATAAAGATGATAAATAAATATAGGCCATTTGAGTCAGACAAAGTGTGTGACAGCTCCAAGGAAGTTAATGCAATGGGCAAGATGTTCTTGAAGGAAAATATGCAGCGGCCCAGGATTTGTCACTTATTGACTTTTTGTCTCTGTGTTTCATTGCATTTTTATGATATATCCATGGACATCTAATGACATGTCATGGTACAGCCTCTATTTATGGGAGGCAGGGGAGTCGGGTGATGAAAGAAAGGAACAAAAACAGGAAAATGGAGTTATAGATTTGATATGGATTTTACTGTCAGCTGTCAGGGTAATGATGATGATGTGAATCCCTGTGAGAATTTGAGCACGGCCACATACATACACTAGTGCACATGCAGAGAAAGTGACTCGCTCAAATTGTGCCCCCACATATGTGCCTATATTTATGCAACAACTTGCAGAATGTACACACAGTATACATGCATTCGTCCAATTGCACAAGCTTGTAAATGCATACACATATATTCTAGTACCACATGCACAGGAAATATACACACACAAATGCACAATTAAGTGACTGAATGAGAAGGGCTTAGTGACACTTCCACCCCGAGGCTTCAGACAGTAACACTCCCATCATGCTCTGCTCAATATTCTCCTGAACTATTCATAAACGTGATGGATAGAAAGATTTGAAGAAGGGAGGGAGGGAGGCAAAGTAGTGGGGTTCTGACAAGAGCTTTTTACTTTCTTTTTATTTCTCTTTCACCCTGCCCACTCTCTTTCATTTGTTCTCAGCTATAAACAAAATAAAAAAGGAAATGACAAACAATGATATTGATTTTGTGCACACAAGTCAGCTCATCATGCTGTGCTCAATATTCTACTGAACAATTCATAAATATGATGGATAGAAAGATTTGAAGAAGGGAGGGAGGGGGGAAGCAAAGTAGTGGGGTTCTGACAAGAGCTTTTTACTCCCTTTTACTCCCTTTGTGCACACGGGTCAGTCAGTTTGCCCATGTGTAAATGTGCCTCCCTGTCTGCTGATTTACACACCTACCTGTCCTAGTTAGCTATCTGCTTTGGCCTTGCAACTTTGCTCTAAACATAAAGTCACAGTGAAACTGTATTTTAATTAGTTTAACTTAGTTTAAGTATTAGGATAGGATTTAAACGAAGAAACAACACTGCTCCTTATCCACTAACTGGGAATTTAGACTAAAAGCAGCACTGTCTTAAAAAACCACAAGAGGATGCGTTGGTGTGGGGGTGTTGTTGTAGGAAGTGGTGAGACAATGAAACTTGAATTAGGAAGGCTGATGTGAGTAATATCTCCATGAATTTGAAGGCTTATCAGAAGCCACACTACTGCGCAGCTGTTAATAATACAGTGAGAAAGGTTTTTACAACTCGAGAGAGTTATCATGGCAACAATTGTTTTATCCTCCATCAGAGCGATTGTGAGGTAAACTGTAGTAATCTTATTCTAACAGGAATGTGCTCATGCGCATATTGGTTAGCCAAAACAGTCCTTTCATGGATAACTTGGCATTGACTTGAGCCAGGTTCAACTTAATTGCTGGGCGAGCCTGCTTTTTTTTTGTTTTGTTTTTTTGACAGAGCAGTAGCCTCATTGAAATGAATAAGGGGGATACATTAAAGCCAATGTGCCAACTGTACGTTAGCTGTACGCAAACTAGCAACAGATACACTGACTGTATCTGTGGGAGTGTGCCTGTTTGTTTTTGTTTAGCTCAGTCTCTGATCTCAGCAGGCCTGCGACCTCTGACATACAGCAATTGTAAGTTGCTTTGGACAAGAGTCATGTAAATGAAAATTTTTCAAAGAATAATGAAAAAGGAATATGCAGAAAGTAAATAAATAAAGTATATATACTTTATTTATTTACTTTCTGCATATTCCTTCCTATGTTTCTCCAATTGGTGTCTTAGAATGAATTTACCCTTTGTTGAGTGTTGAAGTGTCTGAAGCAAAAGCTGCAGGTCCAGTGCTTTAGCCTGACCTACTGTATGTCTCCATTTTACTTGTAGATGTATTATTTATGGACTATTTTAAACCATCGTCTGGCCTCTAAAGTGCCTCTGTCTGGGCCTCTGTTCTTGTTTCCTGCTGTACTTTACAGTTAAATTGTTGTTAAATTGCTGTCCAAGTCATCTAAGTGAAGACTGATTCTCAGATCATATAATGACCTGATCAGCTAACAGAGATAGAGAAGAGGGCTGCATGATAGATGATAATGGACAGAGATAAAAGGACAAAACTAAAAGTTTGGAGTTCTGCCAGTAGCTTCTAGAGACTGTAATGTCCATGACCCCTCACAATATATTATTCTAAACCTAGTCTGAAGTTGTTTTTGTGCCTAAACCAAACCAAACCTTAACCATAGTGTTGTCACATCATAAACCAGATTGATTTTTCAGTAGTGATTTGAAATGTTTTTGGCAGGACAGACATATTATGTCAGCAGATCAGAAAATGCTAGAATACACTGGGCAAACAATGTATTTTGGCTTTTAATTTGGAGGCATTGTTTCAGTTTGCCTGTTGGGTTTCTGACATTTATATCTTGCTCTCTATTCCTCATCCCTTTAGGGAGGCACAAGAGGAAAGCCATGGAGTGTCCAAAAGGGAAAGGGCTCATCCTCTGGGGAGCATAAATGTGCTCAATTAATTTAATGGAAGTCTTCCCTTGAGAGTAGAGAGATTTATTTTTTGTGTACAAATAGAAATAATTTTTGCCTGTTGGTGGTGCCAGAGAAACTGTCAGCGGGTCACAAAACATGGCACTGGAAACATTAGCGTGTTTCAATAGGCAATGCCAATAAAACAGATGTTTGGCAGGTTTCATTATTTGTAGGTAAACCAAGAAACATAGATTTTGGGAGCTTTGAGAGAATGATAGATACTGATATTAAGACACATTAATAACTACAATGTCAGGAGATTGTGAATGAGAAAAAGTCAACAGAGAGTCAACAACAATATTACAATGCAGTGCTGCTTAGCAGCTGACTTATATAGCCGTAACAGCTTAATATAAAAAAACAGCTTTCCTACAATATGTTATTGTGGTAAAAAGTGAACAAATAGTCACCTAATATGTGGTTTGAATTTTAATCTTTTACAAGATTTTAATTTCCCACTTGCTAAATGGACTGATGGACTTCACCTGTCTTCTAATTAAGTTGTGGTGAGCTTAATTTCCTGCCTTGAGTGGCATAGATACATATTAAGTGATTCATATCTACTGAAAATATAATGTTGAAATCTTTTTAATAGCACTAGTACATCGTTTCAAGCCCATCTTGATTTATAAAGACACCATGGGGAGGGGGAGGGGCGGTAAAATAAAAGAAAGTAGAGTGAAAGTAGAGACCACGTAGAGTCAGACAGTGAAAGGAGAGCTTCAGCCACTGGAATAAAAGTGGAAAATGAGACTGCATGCATGAGCAACAGAGGAAAGGGCAGAGAAAAGAGACAGCAGAACAAGTGAGTCTTAAAATGTGTGATAGAGCACAGATGGAGAACTTGTCTGTGTAGCACTTTCAGATTTTATGATGTGTGGATGCTCTCTAAGTTATTGCTTGGAGGAAAAGATCACATACGCTTGGTGAAATTCTTTTTCTTTCTCTTCCTCTCTTGCTGTGAAGTCCTGGTTATTGTTGCCTCCCTGCTGTCTTACTGTTATAAAAGAAGTCAACTGAAAAACAGCCCATCCTCAAAGACAGCCTGTGACTCAAAATAAAAGACATTTTACAAGGGAAGATGGATAAACACCATTTGATTTCACACATTCACACACCTCCAGAGCGTACTACTCCGTATTATATGCTTAATTACTTTGCTCTATACTGTCAAGGGGACACTGAGTGCAGAAGCTGAGAACTGAGGTGTGGACCCAAATGCAGACTGTAGGCAAGGTTGTTGCAGTTCGAATAAAGATTTATTAACACAAAACTAAACAGGCTTACGCTGGGAGCTCAGCGGCAAATGTCCAAACAAAACATAATCCAAAGGGAAGAATCCAAGAATGAAGTACAAACCAATGAAATAATCCAAAAGCACAGAACACTCAATTCAAACAACGCAAGGACATGACAAGGACTGAAGACAACTGAGGACAATATATACACTGGTAAACGAGCAGGGAGGGAAGCACAGCTGAAATACATCAGGTAATCAACCACAAGGACAAAGCTAGACAAGGACACCAGGTAAAGAGGATTACCAAAATAAAACAGGAAGTAAAGTTCAAAGGAACACACAAGGATGGATCTATCAAAGTAAAACACAAAACATGGAAAGACAGCAAAATCAGGGCACGGACAGAGACGGGATCAAACAGAAGACAAGACTACACTAAAACATGGAGATCTAAGACTAAGGACTAGGACATAGACCATAATGATAGTACACAGATCAGGAAAACACGAAAGCACAGGACTAAGGAAATAATGGCAAAAACCAGAAACCCACAGGGAAAAAATACAACTCATAACATATACCACCCGTCACACGCAAGGGTCGTATTGAAAGTAAAATGCAAGGATAAAGGGATACACTTATAAACTGCAAAAGCCAAAAAGCCCTCATACTTTCATATAAACTGCATTCAAGCTGCTGTTTTGTTTCCAAGCTAGTCTACTGATAGACAGTTGGTGCCTCTAACAAGGCAAGAAACGTAGCATTGCCTCAACAAAGGCAGTGAAAAAGACAACTACAAACTATCAAACGTGGATGTAAACCATGCGGGATTTAGAAATATTTCTTAATGCTGGATAATGGGGAAGGAAATGCACACAACACATTTGTTAGAACCCAAGGACACACACAATGTGTTTAGGTCAGAAACACTGAATGTAAATATAACCTTTTCTTTATTTACAAGAAAACTCGAAAAAAAATACTTTGATAAGGTAAGAGAACACTCGTCTGTTGCATCTGTTGATGCAGATGAATGATAATTGGATGGGGTTCAAAGCTCAGGAAAAAGCAAGCTAGCTTGACTCAAGTTTTGTTTTGTGTCAGACGACTGTTTCTGAAGTCAAGAAGAAACTTAAGCATCAAACATGCGTTGTTTTATTTGAACAAACAACTGCAACTCTGTTTCTGGTGAGGAAAGTCTTAAAAAAGCAGCACATAGGAAAAAAATCCACATGTGATTCAGTGTTTTGAGTAAGCTAAAGTGATTTGTTAGTCCTTTTCTCTCTCTGCCTTGGAAAAAAGCTGACACATACACACAGAAGATAATGTCTTCTTTCATGCGTTGTCTGTCCCTCTCTCTGTCTTAAATTCAGTGTCATGTTCAAGAAAGCAGAGTCGCACAAACAGACTCGATTTAAGAAATACAGTCAGGTAGCAGCTTTTATATAGTACATGATGTAAAATAACACCATTTTGATAAATGAAGCCTTTCAGATGCACCTTTTCTGTCTAGTGTCAGAATCAGCCACGTGCTCCGCCTGTCAAATTTCATTTGTATCGACCTGCTTTTCAAAATCTTCAGTGGCGTGTGAGAGATTGGATCCAATTTGTATTTATTTATCTGAGAATAATGGAATTGTCAGCAGATATCTGTGGACCTGTGCCACTGCCCAGAATAGATATCAGTATTAAAACAAATGAAAAACTTCTTTTCCAGTTTTAGATTGGATTAGAGGAAGTAAAATGTGACCAGGTCTGGTCCTTTAATTTGATACTGTCTGTGTTTATTATCAGGCTTAAGTTTAACTTTTTCTGCCAATTGTCTCAACTTCATTAAATATATTACCATGGCATGTCCCCGCCATTTTCTTTCTTCATCCTATTGTACTTCTGATTGTCTGTTTTTATATTGTCTGCATCTTGCTCCATATCTGTATTTTTCCCTCTCCCTCTAAGTTAATCAGTCTCCCTTCGTCTTTCTCTTTGCCCCACTCATGTGGATAATGTAGGCACATGTGGTGAGCAGCTGTGTGTCCCATGTGTGCATGTGCATGCCTACATGGACATTTCTCTGTCCAAAGTATGGGCACCAGCTGTGTCCAGCAGCTGTGTGTATAGTGCATTTTGTGTGTGTGTGTGTCTGTGTTGCCATATGCAGGTGTGGGCACCCATTTTATGCAGCAGCTGTGTGTTTTGTGTGTGTTTGGTTATGGACAGCTGTTTAGTAGCAGGTGATGATTTTAGGAGCCAAGCTGACAGCCAGGCAGGCGACCAGGGGGACAACGAGGAGAGCTAAGCCCAATAAGATGTGAGCAGGGCTGGGCTGAGCTGGGCGTTTACTCAACCAGGCCTTCTGGACCTCTGCTCGATGGCCCGTGGTTCAGGAGGGACCCAGCTGTGGGTGTCAGTGTTTATACAGGACTTTAAACCCGCCAGACTTCACAGACAGCTTACTGATTACTACTGTGAATAAATCACTCACAGGGAGACAGTTACAATGAGTCAAGACTTAAAAGGTTCTGGGTTTAAACTCACTATGGTTTACATCTAAACTGGAATCTAATTCTTCCACACTGATGTTACTCAAAATCAGATTATCTGCTCAGGTGTGCATTTAAATGTAACATGTGATGTAGTGAAATGAAAGAACTATAGCTATTAAAACACAGAGGAAAGAAGAGAGGTTAAGCAAAACAAAAAAGCAAGACGGCCGAGAGACAGTTGATTTGATGGACATTTTTTGTTGCAAGAATAGTGGGGGAAAACAGAGAGAAAACAATAGGCATCAAAACATGATGGACAGAGAAAGAAGATAGGGAACAAGAAAGACAAAAAGAGGAGACATGGATAAAATGAAATGAAGGAGAAAGCAAGATATACAAGACTACAAAACACAGCAGAAAACTGTAGCTGTCAGCAAATTGTTAGACTAACTACTGCCTATAAAGTGCAAATAGGAAGCAAATGGGACCCATATGCTTTCCTTCTGTCATTCCGTCTATATTGAAGACCTGTCTAAACCCTCATTAAGGCCTTATGACACCAGCCATACCTCCACTACTAAAATCAGGCAGATGGTTATCAACCTCTCTATGATGAGACACCAGCTGTGTTTATGACACAGAATGTCGTAGATGGTCTATTCTGGGAGGAAAACAAGCAAACGAATGCTGTGTTCACTTTTCATCTTAACACTAGCAATCTATTTTGTTACAAAAGATAAAGCAACACACAAAGCCATAATCAAGCACAAAAAATGCTTATTTAAAAAAAAAATGGTACCACTAAGCAGACTTGCATGTCAGGCTTGTTTGTGCATGTGATGTTAGTATTGATAGAGTACTTCTTCTTGCTCATTATTTGTCTCGCACCAGTTAGTATATTTTGGCATGTGATTAGTGACTTTGATTTGAATTTAGGGCAAATAATTGTAAAGAGGGAACAACATTTACAGGAACCCCTCTAAAAAGCTGACGTAATAAACTGACAAATAACCCAGGTTTAGTTGCATCCTACACCAAGCTGTAACCAGTCTGTTCATTGTGCAGTATGTGTGTACACTTTTTAATAAGCCACCTCCCTTGCCTGCCAGGAAGTTTCACTGTTAAGAGGAACAGATAAGCCTCATGTGACATTGTGGATGTAAGAGGCAGAGCCTAAGTAACCATTATTATTTATTAGACTTTAAATGGGGATATCAAGCCGGTTCATTATCTGCATTTTATGCCAGCAAGAGGACAAAGTGCAGAGTCGGTGTAATAGCCACTTTAAGGATGTGGAGCTTTTAAAAAAGAACCTGCCTGTACATTTTTGTCTCAACTTTTGACAGTAGAAATACAACAAAGTTAGACTTTAATTACACTTTCTTAAAGCAGTGGAGCATCAAGTACAAATTAGTTCCCAACTATATTCGTAACTGAGTCTTGGTCAACTTTCAACATTTCAGAACGTAGCTTCAGTGGTTAAGATTGTGTCAGTTTATTTCTCAACACAACACCAAATCATTTTTAAACCTGTGAAGATAAAATGAATGATAAACAATTTTTATGGATATTTGAATATGTCATGGGCATTAGTACGTAGTGTAGTGTGTCGCATACATACGTACACACAGACATTAGTGCACATACACACTGAGAATGTATCTTCTCTCTTGTCCAGTCTTTTGAAATATGGAAATAAAGTCTAAAAATAGCATTCTGCTCTGCGAGGAAGAATGAAAGGTGTTAATAGTAATGAGAGGATGAAGAATGGGATGTGGTGGTGGTGGTAGCAGCACACACACTCAAACACACACACACACACACACACACATGCATCTTATGTGTTAGGCCTGGCCATTAGTTAAAGCTGTCAGTGTATACACTGAGCTACATCGTTAGTATGGCCGTTGTCAGGTACACTAGAGTGGCCATTAGTGTAAGAGAACATGATGCGGAAGAAAGGCTATAAGAAGATAACAAGTAACATCTGACTTTGTGTTTGCATTTTGTTTAAACTATTATGAGGCTGTCCATGTAACTGAGAATATGTTTTGCATTTTGTATTGGATGTCAAGGATGCTACGGTGTAATATGTTGCTGATCCGCGTAGAAATGTTCTTTTTATTTGATCGTACAGGAAGGGAGGACAGTGGCTTATGCAGTCTGTTAAAAATGGGGCTCATTATTTTGTATTAAAAAGAATCTGAGGCTGAAATATTTGATAAAATCTAGATAATACAAATATCATGCAGAAATTCTAATTTTAAAAACATTTTAAGAGTTACTTTGAAGGTCACCAGTGTTTTTGTCCCTACAAGATAGTTTAATAACTTATCTCAAATAATTCATTAGTAATGCAGAGTATGCTTTTCAGCAGCCGAGTAAATCATTTTCAGCAGTTAAGCAATTGGCAAAATTCGTCAGTCATGTCTGACTTGCTGTCTCCTGCTGTTGTTTACTTCTCAGGGAAACACCGCTATAATGACAGTGGGGTTTGTGCAGCTGTTTTGTAACTACCCAGCAGTGATCTGATACAAGCCCAGACTTACAGTTTTTAGAAAAGTCCTTAAACAATGTCATTTCAAGTCTACAAAGTCTGAATGAAAAGCACATCTATTCATCCGGCTTATGCTTTTGCAAACCTTCAAGGAGAAGGTCATTGCCACTGCCATTTTGTCTACGAGCAAGGGAATATTATACTTCTAATATATCATTTTATTTGATTTTATGGCCAGTTTTGTAGTTTGTTTTGTTTGGATAGATGGGCATTTACTGGAAAAGCATATTCTTTGACTAACTGCTTCGACAGGTGATTTGGATGAACTCAACACGTCTTGACAGTATCTTATGTAAGGCAGAACTGCACATTGCAGCACACAATTCAGGACATACTGTATGCTGTTCATGGATGGACTTCTGCTGCATTGCCTCTCATTGTACACTTTTACTTAATTCAGTATTTTACTGTTAGTTTATTTAGTATTTACCATGACTTCATGATTTATTGAATTCCTCCCACAGTATGCTTTATTGGTAGTTCTATACTGTCTTAGTTAACTAGAACTATGACTTCACGTTTATATTTAACATTGCATGAATCAAAAGAGAATCTTTTTTTTTTTTCTTCACTTTCATTAAAAAAGGCTGTCAGGTGTGACAGTCTGTCTTGGTGCTAGCATCACATCAATATTCAGTTTCAGTTATTCTTGTGTCACTGCCTGTCTGGCATCTACATTATACTGTATGCAGTCTGAGATATTTTTCAGACAGTCAAGGGCATTGTGACGGAATCGTTAGGAAAAGTTGTGTTTGTGTGTGTCTCTGTGTGTATGTAAGTATTGAGCTGTCTAAATGTCGAGGGTGTGTAATTAAAAACAACCTGAGTGCTGTCAATAGGTGATGACTGCTACTGGGAACAGTGGTTTGCTCCATATTCAGGTATAATTACAGACTATGGGGCCCCTCGACAGGTGTGTGTGTGCACATTGTGTTGCAGAGGTTGGAGGATGATTGCTCTGCACTGTTAGATAGATCTGTGACAGATGTGTGTGTGCCTACAGGTGTGTGCGTGTTCCTGTGTGTGTGTGTGTGTGTGTGTGTGTGTGTGTGTCAAATCCAACATCAGACATACTCCAAAGCCAACTGTACAGTAACAGGTGACACAACTTTTCCTCATCATCATTCAATTCATCTTATTTTTCTGCAATGCCACAGTTGCTTACAACATCACACAGAATCTTGTTTGTGTGTGAGTGTGTGTGTGCGCCTGTAAATTGACTGTATGTGTGTGCGAGGTTGTATTGTCGTGCACACGTGCTTGCCTCCTTTTACTCCCACTGTGTCTATAATGAAAAGCTAAATAGCCTGGGTTAGCAATGATTAAAGATGGACGGCTACCTAGGAGCAGAAGGAGAAAACAGCAGTCGGGAAATGACAGTTGGAGGTAAATGACAGCTCTGCTAAGTTTAGGATAAATGGATCGTGCAGCTATATTCAGCCTTCGCCATCAATTATTAAAAGACCCACCGACAAGACAAATCCTCCTCTGCAGCGCTGGTAGTGCAAGATTCTCACCAGGTGACATTATTCACCCAGTTCCCTTTGAGGATCCCAATTTCTACAACTGGGATCCATTTCATGTTCACATCAGCAAGGGTGCCTCTGTGAATTAGCTCCTAATTATTAGCAATTCATTAATGACTAAGAATGTAATGGCCTTGTTATGGAAGCCATTTATCTGAAATTACCTGTGATGTGTTGCAAATGTTGTCCCATGTTCCTATTATTGTTTCCTGTGTGGAGAAGCTGCAATGATAATATAATAACAGATGTGAGCCAAACACTCATTTGCACCATGGAGGAGATATCAGTGCGCACGCGTGCGTGTGTCTGTGTGTGTGTGTGTGTGTGTGTGTGTCTGCATTTGCTTGTAAATTATGTGACTGCACTGTATGTCCTTGTGATATTCATGCATGAATATGTGTACATGGGTGATATTGTAACAAGTCCGAGAGTGTGCTCTTGATAACAGATAGGTGAGTGGGTCATTAGTTGTTTTATAATGAGCGTGTGTCTGTTACACAGTGGACTTGCCAGTTGTGTTATCTAATAAGGAGACCAGAAATGTGTGTTACATTGTCCAGCATATCCCAGAGTGTTAGAAAACAGTGGCAGGGGACACTGTGACTCCACGTTTTGTTTTCTACACCATCATTCAGTTCTTTCCAATATATAGAAATGTTGTGTAAAGTGTGTCTGTTTTTAGCCTATGGACTTTGGTGTCCCCCTGACTTTTCTTCCAGTGCCAGCATCAGGTAAACATTTTCAGTTTTTTACTGAAACATCTCGACAGCTGTTGAATGGATTTCGAAGAAATTTACAGATATACAGATATTCCACAGTGTCCAGAAAATTAATCCTTTTGATCTCCTGACTTTTTATCTTACACAACCAGCAGGTCAAAGTTTGCATTTGTCCGGTGAAATATCTCATCGACTGCAAGAACTGGCACAACATTTTGTGCCGATGTTCATTGTCTCCAGACAACGTACCCTAATGACTGTGGTCATCCTCAGTGTGCCACATTGGTCAAAATTATACCAAAATGGTCAAAATATTAATTTCCCAATACTTAATACCCCAGTAGTTAGTAAGATAGGTAGTTCCAGCTGTACTTTGTGTTTAGTGCTAATTAGAAAATGTTAGCATGCTAACCCACTACATTAAGATGGCGATTGGCGGTGAACATTGGTCTGCTAAACAGCAGCATGTTTAAATGCCGATATTAGCATTTAGCTAACCTCACAGAGCTTGCAGCATGGCTGTAGACTCTTAGTCTTGTTATATACATAAAGTCATGTCAAATTAAACATTCTCCTCTCCTCTTCCTGTAGGATTCCCCTCCACCCAACAGTTACAACGTGAGTCAGACATTTGAGAAGGCTAATGGCAGCTCTTACTTTAAACTCCGAACTGAAGGAGCAAAGAGACGTCAGAGTTCCTTCCTCTCTGCTGCACCGCGGGATGATTTCTTCCAGCCTTGTGATCCAAGTGTACCAGGTATCACATTTGTCTATCTGTCTATCTCAGTGCTGAACATTCGGGAGCCGTACGGCTCCACCCTTTCACCATCATGCAGTCCAATTAGCTCCATCTCTGTGGGCATCTAACCCAATATTTACCTCAATTACACTCCCATTGAAAAATGTTGTTTCAAAATTGATAGATTCATGACTTACTTGGATAATTTATGACTAGCCCCATTTCACCAGGGAACTCAACCCATGAGGCATCCCAAACCGTTTAACCGAAATCCAATTTGCATATAAATAGATTTGGACTGTTTGCAATAGTGTTTCTTCTTTGTACGCACAGTCACACGCACACTGAAACACCCACACGCACTGAGGAAGATATGCGGACACATGCACGTGGACACTCGTGCACACATATAGACTCACATCGAGACACACACATACAATCATTTTGCCCATTATTGCATTTGCATTTGTGAATTGGTCAACAGTATATGGAATATTAGAGAACGTTATATTCCCCACATGCTAGGTCCCCCTGCAATCACATTTCTGATAATGTTAAGATCATTTAACTATTTAACATTTTTTGACACACACACACACACACACACACAGTCCCTGCAGAGTGACTGTGTTTTATGTAATGGTCTGTGACATTAGCATTGGCTCAAGGTCTTTATTATACACACACGTTGTTTTTTGTGGTACATTTTTGTGTGTTACTTTAGAAGTGAAAGTGATTGCAGTTAGCTGTTGGGTCAGACAAACATTTTCTGAATTTATACTCTAAAATTGTGTTAAACCAGTGATGGATTCTTTTTTTTTTTTTCCTTATCATAATT
>NC_060170.1:21851008-21888816 GCF_021292245.1 Micropterus dolomieu | reverse complement strand
GTGACAGATGTGTGTGTGCCTACAGGTGTGTGCGTGTTCCTGTGTGTGTGTGTGTGTGTGTGTGTGTGTGTGTGTCAAATCCAACATCAGACATACTCCAAAGCCAACTGTACAGTAACAGGTGACACAACTTTTCCTCATCATCATTCAATTCATCTTATTTTTCTGCAATGCCACAGTTGCTTACAACATCACACAGAATCTTGTTTGTGTGTGAGTGTGTGTGTGCGCCTGTAAATTGACTGTATGTGTGTGCGAGGTTGTATTGTCGTGCACACGTGCTTGCCTCCTTTTACTCCCACTGTGTCTATAATGAAAAGCTAAATAGCCTGGGTTAGCAATGATTAAAGATGGACGGCTACCTAGGAGCAGAAGGAGAAAACAGCAGTCGGGAAATGACAGTTGGAGGTAAATGACAGCTCTGCTAAGTTTAGGATAAATGGATCGTGCAGCTATATTCAGCCTTCGCCATCAATTATTAAAAGACCCACCGACAAGACAAATCCTCCTCTGCAGCGCTGGTAGTGCAAGATTCTCACCAGGTGACATTATTCACCCAGTTCCCTTTGAGGATCCCAATTTCTACAACTGGGATCCATTTCATGTTCACATCAGCAAGGGTGCCTCTGTGAATTAGCTCCTAATTATTAGCAATTCATTAATGACTAAGAATGTAATGGCCTTGTTATGGAAGCCATTTATCTGAAATTACCTGTGATGTGTTGCAAATGTTGTCCCATGTTCCTATTATTGTTTCCTGTGTGGAGAAGCTGCAATGATAATATAATAACAGATGTGAGCCAAACACTCATTTGCACCATGGAGGAGATATCAGTGCGCACGCGTGCGTGTGTCTGTGTGTGTGTGTGTGTGTGTGTGTGTCTGCATTTGCTTGTAAATTATGTGACTGCACTGTATGTCCTTGTGATATTCATGCATGAATATGTGTACATGGGTGATATTGTAACAAGTCCGAGAGTGTGCTCTTGATAACAGATAGGTGAGTGGGTCATTAGTTGTTTTATAATGAGCGTGTGTCTGTTACACAGTGGACTTGCCAGTTGTGTTATCTAATAAGGAGACCAGAAATGTGTGTTACATTGTCCAGCATATCCCAGAGTGTTAGAAAACAGTGGCAGGGGACACTGTGACTCCACGTTTTGTTTTCTACACCATCATTCAGTTCTTTCCAATATATAGAAATGTTGTGTAAAGTGTGTCTGTTTTTAGCCTATGGACTTTGGTGTCCCCCTGACTTTTCTTCCAGTGCCAGCATCAGGTAAACATTTTCAGTTTTTTACTGAAACATCTCGACAGCTGTTGAATGGATTTCGAAGAAATTTACAGATATACAGATATTCCACAGTGTCCAGAAAATTAATCCTTTTGATCTCCTGACTTTTTATCTTACACAACCAGCAGGTCAAAGTTTGCATTTGTCCGGTGAAATATCTCATCGACTGCAAGAACTGGCACAACATTTTGTGCCGATGTTCATTGTCTCCAGACAACGTACCCTAATGACTGTGGTCATCCTCAGTGTGCCACATTGGTCAAAATTATACCAAAATGGTCAAAATATTAATTTCCCAATACTTAATACCCCAGTAGTTAGTAAGATAGGTAGTTCCAGCTGTACTTTGTGTTTAGTGCTAATTAGAAAATGTTAGCATGCTAACCCACTACATTAAGATGGCGATTGGCGGTGAACATTGGTCTGCTAAACAGCAGCATGTTTAAATGCCGATATTAGCATTTAGCTAACCTCACAGAGCTTGCAGCATGGCTGTAGACTCTTAGTCTTGTTATATACATAAAGTCATGTCAAATTAAACATTCTCCTCTCCTCTTCCTGTAGGATTCCCCTCCACCCAACAGTTACAACGTGAGTCAGACATTTGAGAAGGCTAATGGCAGCTCTTACTTTAAACTCCGAACTGAAGGAGCAAAGAGACGTCAGAGTTCCTTCCTCTCTGCTGCACCGCGGGATGATTTCTTCCAGCCTTGTGATCCAAGTGTACCAGGTATCACATTTGTCTATCTGTCTATCTCAGTGCTGAACATTCGGGAGCCGTACGGCTCCACCCTTTCACCATCATGCAGTCCAATTAGCTCCATCTCTGTGGGCATCTAACCCAATATTTACCTCAATTACACTCCCATTGAAAAATGTTGTTTCAAAATTGATAGATTCATGACTTACTTGGATAATTTATGACTAGCCCCATTTCACCAGGGAACTCAACCCATGAGGCATCCCAAACCGTTTAACCGAAATCCAATTTGCATATAAATAGATTTGGACTGTTTGCAATAGTGTTTCTTCTTTGTACGCACAGTCACACGCACACTGAAACACCCACACGCACTGAGGAAGATATGCGGACACATGCACGTGGACACTCGTGCACACATATAGACTCACATCGAGACACACACATACAATCATTTTGCCCATTATTGCATTTGCATTTGTGAATTGGTCAACAGTATATGGAATATTAGAGAACGTTATATTCCCCACATGCTAGGTCCCCCTGCAATCACATTTCTGATAATGTTAAGATCATTTAACTATTTAACATTTTTTGACACACACACACACACACACACACAGTCCCTGCAGAGTGACTGTGTTTTATGTAATGGTCTGTGACATTAGCATTGGCTCAAGGTCTTTATTATACACACACGTTGTTTTTTGTGGTACATTTTTGTGTGTTACTTTAGAAGTGAAAGTGATTGCAGTTAGCTGTTGGGTCAGACAAACATTTTCTGAATTTATACTCTAAAATTGTGTTAAACCAGTGATGGATTCTTTTTTTTTTTTTCCTTATCATAATTCTTAATGCACTGAATGCGATCCGTAGCCCTGGGGTAAATTAAACCATTTCAAAATCGATTGTTAAACTTGTTTCTATAATTTCTGAAAAGTTGGCAGTTGGGGTTTAAAATAAAAAGTGTTTTTGGAAACAAAGTTGTGTAATGGATAAACTCCTGAGGCTTCATTTTGAGAGTTTTCATTTTTCAAAATTCAGGGTGAATGTTTCTTCCTATGAAAATGGCTATGAGTATGTGTGTGTATATGTGTGTAAAATCATCAGTGCCTCCTTGCTTGTGTGTTATCGTATCAGCACAATGTTTGTTAGTCTAATAGTATATTCACAACATGGACAGTTTTTCCAAAAGAACCTCACAGTAAAAGAGAATTTCTAATCCTGCAGAGATTTTGGTTGACATACCGTCTGTATACCACATCTTAATGTTGGACAGCAGGGCGGTTCAGTATAGCCTGGGCTTTGATCATAGTATCATCAGTCACAGTTACATTAAACTACAGCACATGAAAAAAAATCAGTTCAGTTTTTTTTCAACTTAGTTTTTTTAATTTTCTAGGGGAATATACAGTAGTTGCACAGAACCAAACAGACAGCTCACCAGGGGCAATAGCTCAAATGCTCAAATGTTATTGGTACAGTGATTCGTTTTGTATTAAAAAGTACTTTCACCTCCAGTCCATATCAATCGTAATCCATCTAGTCTTCAAAGGGAATTGAGATGACTGGTGTCTTATAACATCCATTTTAGCAAATACACATAGAAACTCAGTGTGAGCCCGTTGCACAAATAAATCACAAAAAAGCGGGTGTAAAGAAATTGTAAATATAATATTATTAGTAGACCAGAACCAACTAGGCCTCAATACAAGGTTTTTCCATACCTTTTATATAATATCTGCATTCATGCGTACACACTATTTGGACTAATACTTATGGAATTTATTGATACAAAGTCTTAAAGAAAAGGTCAGTTTCTCCATTTCATACATTTCCTTTATTATCACTATCCAGTCTCGCTTTGTTGGTTTCCTTTTCTTAGTTATTGCTTTCTTGCTTGCTACAAGTAATACTTTAAGAAGATACTTGAGGGTTAAATACAATTGGAGTATTACCCAAATATTTGGTACCAGACTTAGTTAAGTATTTAAACTGTACAATGCAGTGTGATGTTTGTTGTTTAATATGCATGAAAAGGAACAACACATGAGTTAGCCAGGGTAGCTTTTTACATAAGAGAGAAAAACATGATTAAAACCTTGTATTAACCTTGAGGTAAATAATTTATCCTAACCTTAATGCCATGGCTGATTCAAAAAAACATCACCTCTACATTATCTGCCACAGCAACGTTGCTGTAAACCTCAAGGGCAGAATGGGCAGAAAGATACAGATTTCTGCTTTCACCAAAATTATAGCTATAATAAATAACTCTTCACACTCACATTCACACCTACAAGGAATTTTAGAGTCACCAGTTAACCTAACCTGCACTGGGGTTTTTTGGGGTCTGTGGGAGGATTTGGATTATAACTAGTAATATCTTGAAATATACACCTGTAGGATATGATGATCAAACCTCGGGTTTTCTTGCACTCACAGCATGCGGTCTTATAAAGTACACTGGTGTCTGAGGATGCTTGTCTGCATCGTTATGTATGTTTGTGAGGATACACCCATCTTTCCTGCCTCTTCCAAAGCAAGTAAATATGAAATTATGTATTTAGGGGTGGATTATGTGTGTTCACCAGGCCCTGGACAATACAACCTCAGTGTGAAATCCACCCCTCAAATGGCTCTGATCTCCTCCAGAGAAGATCGATTCAAATTCTCCATGAACACCAACCCTGGACCTGGCGCATATCAGGTAAACATGCTTTTAAAGGTGCATTTAACTCTCTGCATGACTCTTTGTGCAGGTAACACTCAGTAATAGTGCACTGACATCAGTGTACGTATGGATCTGTGTATCCTTCATTTTAATGAGCGAGATTGTCATGAGACTTGAAACCCTGTCTGTGTGTTTGTGTGTCTGGTTTGTGCGTGAGAAGCTACAAATATATGTCTGACGTTATCTGATGTTGCCATCCTCAGAGAATCTATCAGATGTCTCCCTGTGACCTTGAGCTGTCCGGAGGAAATTGATTGCTTTGTAAAAAATTCAAACTTTAGTATGTTTCTGTGGTTTCAAACAATCTCCACTGATGCAACACAAGGCTGAAGGATGCAGTTTCCTGCTTGAGGCAGCTTTTCGCTTAGTGGGAGAATTGTTCTTAATTGACCAGCCTGGTTAAATCAAACTGGGAAAAGTAAGTGCATTATTATTAAATGTAATGCTGTTTAATGCAGCCACATTTGATTACTTACAGAGACAAATGCACTTTATGGTTGGAGCGTAATACAGTTGTTATGAAACCTTACCAGAACCATATCTCTCTTTGCTCCATTTCAGTGTGTTTTAAAAGGAATTACAGCTTTGGGTTACAGCTGCTGGTGAATGTGTGTGTGTGTGTATGTGTGTGTGTGTGTGTTTGTGTGAGAGATGACTGAAAGAGCTAATGTTGCTTCCAGTCCCCGCTGACTTTGAGTGGTGAACATCAAAGACAAAACCACTGAGTTTGAATTAAACCTCGCTACACAGTTCATCATCATGTTCATGTCCATGGGTGTAATGTTATCACAGGGCTCTTTCTTCTCTTTTTCTCTGTCTGCCTGTCTGTCTCCGTGTGGATTTATCTCCTTCTCTCTTCTGCAGTTCATGCTCTCTGTCTCTCTTCTCGCTGCTCTGCCTGTTTCCGCCTCTTTGTCCCTCTCATGCTGTTCTCCCCCGTTCCTTTTGGTTATTTTTGCAAAAAAGCTGCAGCTGTTTGGATTGCAAATGGTTTGTGCGTCACAACCATACTTTGTCAGTTGGTGTTGACAGAAGCATACAGTGTGTGGTGCTGAAGGGTTGTCTTCTGGTCCATTTCCTGCCCATTATTCTCATTCATACTTCTTTCAATGTTTTTACTTTTACGAGGGGATGTGAGACTGCTAAAATGTTGTAGTGCGAGAAATACTAATCAGAAACAAATAGCAAAAGACAATCACGTTGTAAAGGCCAATTTATACTTCAGCCACGCCATTGTCAGCAGTTATGCTTGTATTGCTCTACGTCACTCTGCCAAATGCTAGTTGGCAGTGGCCTTTCTGTGTTCCACTGTGTTGTTTTCCACTTGCTGAGCCGGCTAACTTCTTGTCCCCACCCCCCCAACTAACTTGGACGGGGGAAAATTATTACTATTGTTACTGACTCTTCTAGACTTCCCAATGTTATCAGACCGAATGACTCAAATTTCTGATGTTGAGATACGTGTCAGTTTATGGCATACCTACAGCATATCTACGGCGTAGATTTGACGCAGAAGTATAAATTGGCCTTTAGAGACACTTCAAGGAATTGAGCATATCAGCACAGTAATCGTGAGTGCAGTTATAATGGCCACGCTGTGCACCTGCTTGAATATGATTGGACATTACACAACATTACATTACAGTCACTTGGTGTCACCTGTGTGATAAATTACCCAGAAACTCTTTCCTCCGTTTCAGTTCATCACAATTCAGTAAAGCTTACCTGAAATTCACCTCAGTCTTACAAAGTTCATTCTTCTCCAGCTCACTCTACTGCAGAGCTTTCAGTCCTTCTCAATCCAACATCTCGGAATTTTACATTTGGTGCATTATGATGTACAATATCCAGGTAGAAATTTGGAGAGGTTTGTTTTCTGCCTACTCTATGACGAATAGTCAAACGACATTTCCACCACATTGTTTTTGTTTATGATTTCTGGACTGTTTGAGTTTTTGCTTTCATGAACGCAAACCGGACCAGTTGAAAATTTATACAATCTATCATCCTCGCATTGGTATGATTCAGGAACCGGACTTTTGTGTGTGAACCCGCCCTAAAACCTCTGTGTATGAGTAAATAGTCCTTATGTGCGGGGTACATGTCCCAGTGTGTGATTGTGGCAGTGTGTATCACTTTGTAAGTACTAAACCTCAGGAACGTTGGCAAAATGCCGTGCATAAATTTTCCACATACATTTTTATCACCTCTATCTTCCAGCAAGAAGTATGCTTGTGGATGTTCTTTTATCGCTATACTCTGTGTTTTTCCTCTCTTTATCTGCTCTCCTCGTCTCTCTGCCTCTCAACCTGTCTCTCTGCTCCATTTCTCCCTGTCATAAGGGGAAACCGTAGCTGCTGGGAATTTTTCCACTGACAGTAGCTAGTGAAACTGTTGAAGTGTCTAATATGATCCTGCTCTCCTCTCCTCTCCCACGGTATCTGAAGGTCTGAAAAAAATCAACTAGGGCATTAAATTAAAAGTAAAACCAAAATCCTCCATTTTGGCTTGTCAAGTGTTTGTCTGCAGCCATTTTAGTCAAACCAGTGAGTTGAGTTAATGTTGGGAGATAATTGGCTCAAAGTAAAAATGTGCTAGCTTTGGTTAAAGTTTGTAGCTGTATAGTTATATAATAAGATCATCAATACTGGCCTGTTTAAGGAATTAAGCTGTTGGTTTTGCAGATTACCATACCACTATCTTTGTATAATTCCTGTATATAAGTAACTGTATATATTGTTTTTATTTGTTTATTTTTTATTCTAGTCTAATTTAAAATATTTGTATTAGGGCTTGGCACGTTAAAGGGTTATTATTACACATTAATTATTTAATGCCTACAATTATTTCATCACACGTTAACACAGTTTTTATTATTATTATTTTGAAAGTCTGTTGCTCTCTGGCTCTGCAGGCTACACATACACTCAAACTATGGGTCACGGGAGGGTGGGATGTTGATCAGCCTCCAAATCACCAACCCAAACAAGCAGTGGAGGGATGCAGCGTGTGGGAGAAGTAGATAAACAAAACATAAGCGATCAAATGCCATATCGAAGTGGATAACAACACACTGAATGCTGATTAGTATTGGGGGAGATGTCGGGCTTAGAAACGTTATTAAAACCACAACCTAGCCTAGTCGCTTGGCCACGTGGGGTTGCTCTTTGCTCCGGTGATCAGACAGACGGGGAGACAAGCGCTCTGCGAGTAAACGGCAGGCGCTCTATGGAGAGTAACCATGGCAACAGCTTCTGTGCGCTACACAGCTGTAGCCTATTTAACTTAAGTTAAAATTATAGGCTACATAACTTTACCTGATAGGCCTTTAGTAACTAATAGATTCTGGAAAGTCACAAACAGCGAGGATCAGTCTCTCTTCCAATGATTTGTGCTGCGCGTCGCATACAGAAAGTTCAAGACAGTTCAACTTCGGCGGCGGCGGGCGGGCGGGCAAGACAAGAAAACAGATTCATATATAACCTGTTGCTCGGAAGGTGCCTGTTATGATGATTGTGGCTCTGGACTCTAACTTGTTTTAACAAGCTAGATAAAAGGTAATGCTCTGGCTGTGGCAAATAGCTCTGGTTTTATATTTGACTTGATTACATTAATGTTTAAGTTGAGATTTACAAGAAATATTTTATTCTACTGTGTAAAGTTAATACTGCTGGTAAAAAGCTCCTTATTTGTTTAAAGTGTTTGCAAACCACGTTATTGCACTTTTGTGTATATAGCAGTACATTTACAGTGCGCAATACACTACTTTAGAATTCAAATTCACGTTTGCGCATAACAATGCGATTAATCGCAATTAAAAATTTTAATTGTTGCCCAGCACTAATATATATGTTCAGGGTGTCTGGTATGAACAGGGCTACAACTGTTAGTTCATTGTACAACCCTGTGTTGTGGAATGACAAATAATTGTATCTTGAACCTTGTACTGTAGTAAGTAATGCCCTGGGTTTGACTCTACTGACTGGCTGGCTCTGTGTTGAGTTTGTATGTTCCTCCCATGGGCTTCATCTGGGTGCTCCAGTTTCCCCCCCTCTCGTAGTCCATAGTTGGGTGAAGTGGAAATTACTTGTAGGTGTGAATGGTTGTCTATTTCAATGTGTCAGTGCTGATAGACTGGCTAACTCCCTGTCTACAGGATACGTGTGTATTCTGTCGACAACGGTTGGATGGAGAAACAAATCCTGCAAAACCACCAGACTTCTGAGCAGAGCTAATGAAAGTTCTTAAACTACAAATGGCAGCACAAATGTCTTTGCCAATTTCCTATTAAAGGGATAGTCCAGCAATTAAGTATTGCACTTCTATAAAGTTGGGGGGCTTGTGAGAAACAGAATTTTAAAAGGATGTGGTCAAAATTGGAACAACAGAGGCAGAGATATCCTGACTTTTAGCCCGTTATATGAGTCTCAATGGGCTTTACAATCTGTACAGCATACGACACCCTCCGTCCTTAGACCCTCGGAGCAACAGAGGAGAGATCCCTCTCCCAGGACAGATTTGTTTGTACAGAATAGACCAACGTTGTAAAATTACAACATGGATAATCATGATGACAAAATTACAAATAGATTGTAATATGTAGGAAGAATATGGATCTGGGGGGACGTTCAGCAACAGACAGGACCTGAGCCACGTGACCTTCTCTCCACCATGACAATCAGTTTAATGTTCTCAAACTTTGAAAAGTTCCAGAGCCACTTAAAACATCTTTCAGCTGTTTTCCAGGCTAAGTAGCACTTACTATATGTCCACCTAGTTATATGTTTCAATTAGTGTGCACTCCCAAGTGTATTGCTTACTAACAAAACAAAAAAACACATCTGCCAACAGAAGCACTACAAAAGATTTAGCTTTTAATATCTAGATGAAAGACTAGATCTTCATGTCGACTTCATACATATGTATAAAGACCCTATATACTCACAAAGAAATGTATTGTGATTCATGCCTCACAGAGACTGTTACTATGCGTTTGTGAGTAAGACATCTCATGGCTCAATTTAGCTTTTTTCTCCCTTTTAGTGGAATGCATGTTTAAGCTCTTGTCTCAGTAATTAGCTGTGCGACTGTGAATCCATACGACACCACAGGCCCAACAGAGTCAAAGATGTTGTAAGTGGTGCAGAGAGAGAGAGAGATAGAGAGAGAGAGAGAAAGAGAGTGAAGAAATGCAAGCAGAGAAAGTGGGGTGATAGCGATGAGAGAGAGAGAGAGAAGGAGAGAGAGGTTAGACAGCGATGAAAAGGTGGCAGAAAAGCGTAGAGGAAGAGAAGCAGAGAGACAGACAGCAGCAAACGAGCAGCTGAAGAGGGTAGTTATATTCAACAGCTGAAAATGTGTTCTGAGGGCCAGCAATCTGAAGCAGACGGCTGCTATTTCAGCATCAGTGTGTGCGTATGTGCGCCCATCCATACATGTGCGTGTAATGTCGCAAAGCTATCTACTTGAGCTGCATTAGGTCACAGTGAGGGCTCATTTAGTGTTCCCATTAAATCCACCATATGAGGCACCTACTTCTGGGAAGTAGGCTCGATTACCTTTCTCATGCACGACGCTATTCTTATTGGTTGAGCTTAATTTAACAGGGAGAGGAGTGTGGATGGAACACAGGAATATAAAAAGACACGGGGAGCAGATGTCAAGCAGAAACAAATATTAATTAAATGCTGTGATCTGTGCTGATATATAAACCTGCCGAGTGCAAAAAAAAAAAAAAGAAGAAGCTGAAGTTTATTATGAAGGTGGAAACAGAAGGTGTCCTTAACATGGCTGACATTTCATCAAATCCTCCTCGGTTGTGCTGTTGTCTCTACATGTGCTTTCTCCACGTGAGAATTTTTATCCTACTTTGAATGCTTTGAAGAGGGAAGACAAGCACCTGATACCATCTCTTCATGCTCTCATCATTATTTCTTTTACTGGTATGCATCCCATCTCCCACCAATAATCAACACTGGTTTCTTGTAACCATGACCACAATCTTTCCCAACCAAGCAGTCTTAGTTTTTTCTACTAAACCAGACGTTAGCCATAGAGGTGGCAGATCAGACAGCACTCTAACGAATCCTTATGAATACCACACCGACATACAGCCTTTTTGGCTGTTGAGGCATGTGGACTCTGTATCTGTGTACTTGTATTTGTGTATGTGTGTGTAGCAAAATAAAGGCATATATTTTTGCGCGGTGAATGTGCATATTTCAGCATGCTCCTACAGAAAATTAGCAACATTTGTTTTGCTGGCATGTGTATATATGTTTATGTCAGCTCAACAATAAGGATTGCCCGATTGCCCGGGGAAGTAAAATGCCACATCGGGCAAGTAAATCTAGCCACTAAAAAAATAATGAAAGACATTGTTAAAGGTGTGATTTTTTCACACTGCAGCCTCTCCTTTTTTCTCTGTTTTGGGGCTGCACTTTTACACACACACACACACACACACACACACACACACACACAGAATGAAGTCAGATGAAATGAATGAAGCAGATCAGAGAGGCTGTGGTGGAGATCACTCGAGTTGACAACCACTCTTGTTACTGTATGTATGTAAGTGCAATAAAACCTTTGTGAGTAAAAAGCTAATACTTTTATCAACACACCTGTTTAACAAGCATAAACATGTAAAAATGTTGAAAGAGATATTTTAATCTCCTCAGTCTCTCGTTCACCGCTGCATGCTTGTTGGCTAACAGCAAATTGTTACAAACAGGCTAGAATGGAAGCTGTCTGTATGCGGTCGAGCTGTTAAGTTTAGTTTGCCACATCTTGTTAACTTAGCTGTAGGCTGAGACAAACCAGCCCCTCCTCTCTTTACCTGCAGGCAGTGAGCAGCAGAAGAGTGGGGAGGACAGGAGGAAAGACTGATACTGACGGAGTATTTCTTTCTAAACTTCACTCGGTATTTTGATCTCAGGAATATGTTTTATTTTATTGACATTTTAGATTAACTTTAGTCTTGTTATTTGATAACTGCTTATAAATAAAACATTGTGTATAGGGGCAAGTTAAAATTTGACTTTGGGCAAATAGATTTCTGACTCATTTGCCCGACGGGGTAAGTGAAAACAAACATTAAGGTTGAACCCTGTATGGGATGAAGCTTGTGTTGCTTTCCTGTATGTGTCATACATACTGTATGTGTGTTGTGGGAAGATCCAGCTCACTTGTACACATCTGCATACATACCGAGTAACAGCATTGCGAACTCCCTGCATAGATCCCCTTTTCCTTCTCCCCTCTTTGACCTAGTGAAACATCCCATAATCTCCCCCATCATTGCCATGCCAGTGGTGTTGTCACTTCCAAGGGCTCTTCCTCCATCTCCCCGACCTCCTGGGCAACCCTGAGGGTGACCTGGAGTTGAACCCGCAACCCTTTTCCCATTAGGATCAATACTGAGATCTGAGCAGCCCCGCCAATGTGCCTAAATCCTACTGTCATCTCTGGCATACTGATGTGTGTATGTGCTCTGGGAGGGTAGGGGAGGAGGTGGGGGGAGAAAGAGAGAGAGAGCAAGATAAAGAGAGTGAGAGAGAGCTTTGACATAAGAGGTGGGTTCCTCAGGCAGTGTGTGAGGGGTGGTAGATTAAGTGGATGTGCGTACAAATTGCATATGCATATATGTTTACAGGTTTGCTTGTGTGTGTGAGAAAGACTTTCTTTAATTTTCGACATTTTTTGGTGAGGTGATTCTAAGATGAGATTTTGAAATGCATGTAGGATTTTGTTATTTGTAAGGTACTGTTGGCTTTTTTTCTCATGTTCTTTTTTATAAGACCTGGGACAGTCAGGCTAATCATTTGTGTGTGTTGCTGTGTAGATACATGTTACAATTCAACCTTAATCACCTCTTTCACACACCTGGGCCCGGTGTGCCCCATGCATATAAACCAGAGCAGCAGTCAGTCTTGGTTGGACCTCCTCATTTCATGGCTTGCTTTCTTGTGTTTGATTTCTTGTTTTTGTTTTTACAACACAACATCCATGCAGCACATTTTCACCAATCCACTCCCTACACAACTGACTGATTCTTCCCACTCATTGGTTTTGCTTATTTTCATATTAATAAATCACTTTGTTATTTAGTTTACCCGTGTGTCTCCCATTTTTGTAACAGTCCAAGAGCTGGGCTGTTACACATATTAAAGAACCCTTCAAAATTCACATACTAATACATGAAGAGACTGTTAAATGTGGAGAGTGTTACATTTCTGAAAGAAGGCTGCAGCGTATCAGCGGGGATTCACAGCTCAGCGTTGTGTATGCAAACTGAAAGAGCACCAGATGCTGATATGGACCACCTATTGTGGGAGATAACTGTGAACATATATGATAAAATTAACTCTACGCCTGCCTGAACTACAGCGAGGCTCCATTCTTTAAAAAGTTCTGTGTTTTTGTGGCTTGTCCATTTCTTGGAACACACTGTAAAGCTGTTTCACGTGAGGCATTGCAGGTTTATACACTGCCAAGGGATACAGTTTATGTGACGTTTTATTAGACTGTTAAATGCAGTAAAAACCAGGGTGATTGGTGAAAAACAGCAAGAACTGTTGATTACTCCTGTTTTAAAGTCAGGACAACCACAGTCCACTTCTCACTTCATCATTCTGGCTTCCTTCGATTCATTTTTGTTTTCATATGTGTGAGTAGGTCCTGCTCAACAACAAAGTCTGTGTTGTTCACTTTTTTGTAAATTAGTATTTCTCTTTTCATACCTGTTTTCATCGGCCTTCATATTGTAACATTAATCTGAGGCCTGTACTATGAAGGGAGTTTATGCGTGTGCATAAAATGGGCATGTTAGGCAATGCAGGCAGAGTTTTTTCATAATGGCGCATGCTTCATATTTTCACCAGAAGAAAGCACAATGATAATGACAGAATATGATAAAAAGGTTAATGGCCAATTCTAACATTGTCGCGCCCACCAAAGCCAGGGAGGTGTGTTGGCATCGCATTGATTACATTTGGAAGTAAATTTATAGTTTCCTTGTTGTAATTATGGACTCTTATTTGTAGTATGAAAAGATGTAAAGGTACAACTGTGTATTAGGGCCATTGTAAGTTTGAAAAAAATATGGAGCCGAGGAAGAGGGGTAATATTTCAAGGGGAAAAAGCGGGAAGAAAATCACAAATCTACAAGTAAAGAACCTGAATATTCTCTGACATTATAGTAAAAATATTATGAGAGGAATTCTCTGAAAATAGTGTTTTTTGTCAAGGAACCACATCACTTCACTTTTCAAGGCTGTATCATCACACTACAGACGCCCTGCTTGCCGTGTAATATGCCCGCAGTGGAATATCAAATTATACTTCACACTCGGATTTAGCAATGCAGAGTTTTGTTCTTGTAAATTTACCAATTTCATCTCAGATTATTACCCCCCTGTTCTGGCTTCGCAATTTTGGACACGTAAAGTAGTTTAGGATAATGCAATTATACACATGGGCTACATCTCTGAAATTGACCCATTAATGAATTTAGATCTAATCCCTAAATCACAGAGGCTGCCGTGCTACAAGTGTGAATGTAATGCTATTGTGTTAAGAATAACTTTATTTTAGCTGCAACCCCAGTGGAAAACACACGTGCCAACAAGTCAGGGGGAAATCTAAAAATAGTCTATCAAGAATTAATAGTCTATTGTTGTATACAGGGTAACATCGAGATAACCACAAAGATAACCTGCTTAGAGCAGTTTAGAGATGCCATGACAGCTTATGTCGGGTAAAACCTATTCACCTTTGGTAATACGGGTTAATCGGGAAGGTACACCTGACATACCAAAGTTACTACTGAAGTTATCTGGATAGGCCAGTTACCTCGCTTCATAGTACAGGCCTCTGTTCTGGATCTTTTTCACCTCTAGTTGTTTACCTGTTGTTTAATACCACATACGTATCAAAACACAACACATTTTGTGTACATTTTGATGACTGCATTTTCAGCATTTAAGACATTTTACATTTCTGTTTATATGTAAAGTTGTACCCGTACTTAGAATTGTTCTCTTCTTTTGTGTGTGTGTGTGTGTGTGTGTGTGTGTGTGTGTGTGTGTGTGTGTGTGTGTGTGTGTGTGTGTATTTGCATACATACTGTATTGCTCTTATTTTACCTCCCTCATCATCATCCCTAATCTTTGCTCTGCTTGTGTCTCCTTAGCTGAGTCCAGGTATCATGAACACAGTAATGAAGGGCACCTTCAATGTGACGCTCAACAACCCTCTGGGTCCCTGCTTGGCCCCCTGTGTGGCCCCTGGCCCTTTAACGGCACACAAGACCATTAACACTGTCGCACCCAGCACCTTCATCGCCACCAGCACTTCTTAGAGCTCTTTGTGGGTCAAAGTTTAGAGGTGAAAGGTGAGTGGTGTAAGAGGTCAATCTTAAGGTCATCCCGTTTCAATTCATATTCTGGTGAAAGATGATTTTTCATGAATATTTATGGTTATATCCATTTCTGTTGAATGTATAATATATAATGAGTGAGCTTATTGAATTGTAACTTTACTAAGTTTATTAATGAAATGACCTGGAAAATGGTTCTATATGTTTTGCTATTCAAAATAAAGCTTAAGGTTTGTTTTCTAAATAAGCTGATTTTGATTAATTGTGATAAAAACAATCATCACTGTATAGCTTGTTTTTCTATTCCCTGCCATTTCTTGAAAGCTTACTTAAGCAGTCTGTCCAATCTCTGTTTGGTTTTTTTGTGTGTGAGTGTGTGTGTGTGTCTAAGCCCAAAATTTGCTATCAAATAACACAGTAGATCCCCAGAGCTGTTGTTTTGGTAATAGTCTTTAGTTTTTCAAGTGTTGCAAATTGCCCTCACAGTTCATTTCACAGTTAATTTACAAATTAGAGCAGCTAATAACTTGACAGATTTTTTTAAACCTAAAATTTGTTGGAGCAGAATGCTGACTTATGTTCCTTTTTTACTGTTTCAGGCAGCAGTTTGGACGAAGACGGCTGGTCTTTATTGTCACAAAGTGAAATACCTACACTGAACTGTGCATCTATAGCTGATCGTTCCCTCATTTATTCTCAGTAATGACAAGCTAGACAGACTGATTCAGCTGTTTTTGTGCATGAGGTCCCTCTGTATAAACCACTTTATTAATCAATAACAATAAAAAAGCTATTAGTATGAATATTGCCTGAGGTCTTTTAAAAGCATGTTACTATTTAAAAGGACACCTTACTGACTTCTTTACACTTGAAAATGTGCAGCAAATACAGCTGGGCGATGGTGGTGCATAATTTAATGCAATGAATATGAGCTTGAACATTAACATAAGTGTTGTTTTTTCAAACAAAGTATTTTGGGAAACACAAAAACAATGCCTAATTTGCAGCACACCATAACTCACTGTATGCATAAACTGGGACAGGAATGTGAACTCTTCAGAACTTGCATGAGATTCCTCCAGTTTTAAATATTTCTTCAGTATCAAAGTAATTTAGTGATACCTGTCAGTACATTCAGTGGTACACATATTAGCAAAACATAAACTGTTAATAGATAATTTGTTTATCATTTCACACCTCCATGGTTCTCACAAGTGAAGACCTTTAATGTTATACACCAATTTCTGACCTCCGGCATTATTTCAAAAAAGATATGTAGGGGGTTGGATGTATTATCAAGGATTTTATTAGCCATTCTGTTTACTGCTTTTGCATGATGTTTTGACCCGCAAAGTCCACTAAATCCGCCTGCGTCACGTTACAGCTGCGCTACGGCTGCTGCAGCTAATCGCGACCATTCTTGTCAATGCTTGTGAGTCCACCAAACCCGGCTGCCGCGTGTCCCAGAGGCGGCTCTCCACTCCACTCCGCGGAGAATACGCAGCGGGGCTATTGTTGACCGAAGTCGAGTCAAGCTGCACAGAAAGATCAAACCGGACAGGAAGTCAGACACAGAACAGCATAGAGAATCCGGTCTGTTTTCAAATTAAAACACTCTGTGCAGACTCCCGATCGTTAATCAACAATAAAGACAATTATGACAATAAAAAAACCACTTAACTATGTAGCCAACTTAATCATAGCAGAAGCACAAAAAGCAAGCATTGATTAGCAAAACAACTAAATCTAAACATGTCAGCAAAGACAGGCAGGCAAAATGCTCTGACTCTGAAATGCTCCCTGTGGGATGTGCAGCCGAGCAGACAGTGGAACAAAACCAGGTCGCAGAGAGCTGCTGCCAGTAGCACCAAAAGGACAAATTAACAACAAGCCAATAACACGCTCCACTCCTGAAATGCATCTGAAACGCTTCCAGTGGAAGTTGATGCTGGGCAGAGGACGGAACAAAACCATTGCGCAGCAGTAACACAACGCAGCCTGACTCCGTGGACTCCGGGTGAGAGCTGGGTCTGTGTGCAACCTGTGTCTCAATATCGCTCTTTTTTTTAATTTATTTTTTTTTACATCTAACCCACCAAGTTTCTGCAGCAGAAACAGTTGGGCCTTCTTATATACAGCCTCCCCGTTCCCTTCAAAAGAGAGGGTCTGGCCTATTTCATTGCCAAGATATTTGAAACTGGATGCTTGGTCATTAATCCGCAGTGGCTTTGACAGGGGTGGGGCATAATAGTCTTGTTGCCTTACAGGCACATCTCCTTGGTATAATTAATGTTGTTTGTGTTTAGGATTGCTCTTATCAAACCACTTAGTCAGTTCTGCAACATAGTCCACATACATGCTCAGAGACCAGAGCCATATCATCTGCGTGATCTCGTTGGTTTAAATAGAGAGCAGTTGATAGGGCAAATCCACAGGGGAATCCCTGTATTTAAAATCAGCTCATCAGAGAAACATCTGTTCATATTGACACATTAGGGTCAATTGCATATAAAAACTCTCATCCACAAAATCAGGGTGGGGTGAGCTTGCAGACTACACATACTTAATAAGTGTATCTGGGCACAGTATTAAAAGCTGATGAAAAGCCCATGTTTAAAACTGGTTCACAGGCCCTGCCTTATCTAGGCTTGCATCCTCTACTTCCCAATTAGAAAACATGCTATTAGAAAGATTCGTAGCCATACATTATTGCTTAGCATGCATAAATCATGAAGCCATTCATTATGTATATTTGCGCTGACTACCAGAGAAACAGGTGTGAAAGACATATAGAAGATGTTTTCGTTTTTTTGCAGACTGATGCTTTGCTCATGAATCAAATTAGCCTCACCTTTAATTTAATACACAAACACACACTCACTCACATGCTGTTATGGTTTTCGGTTAACCATTCCTCTTGTGTCTTTGTCACTTCACTTCCTGTCTGGTTTTCCCACAGCTTGTTTGATTGTTTGCTCCACCATTAGTCCCACCCGTGTTGTGTTAATTTCCATTCTTTTGTGCGTATATTTTGTCGGTGTGTTCCATGTAATTTTCTCGGATCATCTTCGTCTTACCTGGCTCCCATGCTTGTGTTTTGGATTTTGGATATTTGCTGTCTACTGCATTTTCAGCCCCTGCTTGGATTTATTATTTTCGATTTCTGGACTTCGGATTATCGTCTGTATCTGTTTTGATTTATTTGCCTTGTTTTGGGCTGTCCTCATGTGTTTTGACACTTGCCTGCCTCTACAGCACGTAAGCCTGTTCACCTGTTGCTTTATTATTAAATAACCCCGAGCACTGCATCTGCTCTGCCTGGTGACTTGCAATTGGGTCCGAATTCCTGGTTTTCCTGTGTCTGCGCTTGGCTGTAACATGCCACATGTTGCACAACATACACACATCCTAATCAAAACAAGCACCTGCATATGACAGTACATTCTGTTTATAAATACAAGCAGATCTTTAGGGGCGATAGCCTATGTATAGTGGCATTATTTGGTACTTTAGACTTTTTTAACTCAGCATGCAGAGGATGGATCTGATGTGTTACTAGTGCATTAAATATTGAGTGTACAATGTCCTGAAGCTTTGAAACACCTGTAAGAGGAGAGAGGCTGGAGAGTCAAGAGGGGGGAGAGAAAAGTTGTGTGGAGCAGTGAGGGAGGAAACTATACCATAAAGGAATAGTTAAGACATTTTTTGAAATATTTTCTTGCTAAGAGAAGATTGATACAACTCTTACCTCAAATGCCTCTTAAATATGAAGCTTAGCCCGAACTAGCCAGCATTAGCTTAGCATAATGACAGAAAACTGGGGGTAGTCCCTGCTGATTTCCTGGCAACCTTACTGTGCCAAAAAATAGTCACATAACGCCACGTGAAGCCACACTCTTGTCGTTTTAACACATGTAAACAAACAAGCTGTAATGTGTTAATTAATGAACTTTAGAGGTGCTGGTAGGGTAGGTGGCTTTTGTCACCTTCAGACACAGCCGGGCTAGCTTTTTTCCTCTGTTTCCAGTCTTTATGCTAAGCTAATCTGGCTGTAGCCTCATATTTACAATTACCACACAGATATGAGGGTGGCAATAATCTTCGCATTACACTTAACAAGAAATGTCAAAGTATTGCTTTGAAAGAAAAAAAAAACATTTGCCTTATTTTAACAAGACCGAATTCAAAGACTGAAATCTGAAATCTTAAGGTCTACCACTGACCAGTAGATATACAATTTCCTTTTCAAAAGTCAAGGACATGAACAAACAAAAGGAAGGAGGACAAATTACTTCAAGTGTGTTTGTGTGTATCTATAATAAATGTGAACAGCTGAACGGTGAAGAAAGTTCCTGACCTTGTACATCTGGGATCAGAGAGGCATAGATGGCTGGCCGTGACGAGTTGATGGAGGCAGTTCAGAGTGTCAGATAAACCACTTTTACTGGCCGTTACCACTGAGGAGTGTAGATTTATGCTCCTCTTCTCTGCTGATCACTTACTATAAATCAGCTATTCGTGGCTATGTGTGATTGTGTGTGTCTTCTCAGAAAAAGGAGAAAGAAAGTGACAAAGTGTGTAAGCATCAACAGAAGATGCACATATGAAACCATGCAGGGAGATCTTGTTAGGATGCAGTTTGGTCATATCTGATTTTAACCTTTCCATTGACACCCCCCCCCCCCCCCCCCCCCCCCCCCCCACCACCACTTCCTGTATAGGACCCCTCCTAGTCCTGCTGTGTTCAAAATGTCTCTGTGAGCATTCAGAGTAACAAGTTCAGAATACCATGTCTCTGATGGTTCCTGTGGGCCTTTTAACCTAATGAGGTGTTTACCCTCTATCATTATTCAGCTGGGAGCAGAGGGAGATGGAGAGGGAGAAAGGGAGGGGGATGGGCAAGAGGGGGAAGAGAGAGAGGATGGCAAGATATAAAGCAAAACGGAGACAGAAGAAAGCTAAGAAAAAATGGGTGAAGAAAAAAAGAGGCTAGTGGAAGAAAAACATTGAGATTGTATATGGGCAGAGGAAAGATCAGAGAGTTGAAAAGAAAACGAGAGGCAGAGGGGGACAGAAAGGCACAGAGGAAGTGGAAAGAACATGCTGTTATTTATGCCTCCCTCGGCACTCGTCTTTACCTTTTTTTTCTCCCCCCTGCAAGCTGTTTTACATTGGCGATCTAATTAAATCAAATAAATCACAGTGCGCACACATAGCCACTACAGCCCCTCCTGATTCTGTGATTGTGAACACCTCCTCCCCCTTACCCCCACCACCCAAGATTGAATAAATCTCGATTATGGTGCATTACGCGGCACATCATTCATGTTGTTTATAGGTCTAAAATATGCAAACAGACCAGAGGCATAAAAGTGATCGATGCTCAAATGGGCCCTTTTTTCTGTTCTGCTCTCATCTCTCACACGGCACCAAGCACCGTCACTTACAGATGTCTCGTGTGGGATGAAGACATATTGTATTGTGTCCCTACACTGTCCCCTCATGATGGCTATTTTCATTGTCTTCGTGGCCAGGCATCAGGAAGGCATTTTTATTACCTCATTCACTAAAGCGCTGTGTCTCTGCTGTTGAGCCATTATTAAATCTAATTAGCTTTGCCTTGAAGCCGTCCCTGAGAGATCTCTTGATAATTGTAAAATAGAGGTTAGTTGATCAGTGTTTTTATTGGTTTACAGCGGGACATAAGACATAAAACACATGCAAACAACTAGCAGCTGCTAAAGCTGCCATTTGTTTCCAGGAAATAACTTCTTCTGGAAGATAATTGTTTGAGCACATTGTGTCCAAATATGTTGTTAGCAAATGTATAATTTTTTGGCCAAACCAAGCATGAAATTAATATTCATATTCCATGATAAATATAGTTTTGTAAAGGCATTTCAACTGTTTAAAGAGACAGAACTACACAGATTACAGTGTAAATCCGTGATTGTGATGGGTTTCTTTGATTCCTTCTTTTACAACATCTTCTGGACTTCCTCTTTATGGGGTAACATATTGGAAAGAGAATATTTTATTCCCAGCAAAGAGATTTCAGTGGATTGTTCATACTAGTTGGCAATTATTTCAAACTATCCAATGCAATTTACTGGTTTCACTGACAGCACCTAAGTGCTACGGCAGAGACAGTTGGCGAGTTTGAAATTGTTACTGTAGTCTTAAACCTGTAGTTCAACTTTTTTCGGGGAGTTTTGAGTGTAAGCAAGGTAGGCCTTGTTTACCTTTTACAATTGTTGTTGCAGAAGTATGGTTTCAGATGTTACTCTTTTGCACATGTTAAAACACTAAAATCTGGTTGGGGTTGCATTTCATTTCAGTAACTTGCCAACCTTCAAAATCAAAAATACTTTTTAATTCTTAAGTATTTCTAAGTATGTAAGTATGATATGAAGTTTTTTCCATATCATTCCACAACTCCACACACATGGCTCAAATGCAGAATTTGGGAGCAGGTGGTGGTTGCTCTGATGTGCGCAAACCATGTCAGTGATTGGGATGGAAGCAGTTTGGACTGTGGAAACGCAGATTATTCTGCAGGAGTGGTTTGACACATTTTCATGGATGTTTTGTTACTTTTGTTCCATTGTGATTGAGCCCAAATTATTGTACATTACAATATTTCTGGTACATGTATGTGAAAGTCATTGGTGGAACTCACCAGAGGTCAAACTAGTTTTTATCAATCCTCTGCTGACCTTCTAATTCATTTTATCAATACATGTAAATGTACAGTGCTATATTTAGCCACAATCATCCTGAGATGACAGCTTCTCGCTCGCAAATACAGCCCGGTGAAAGCCAGATTAGCCGGTGTCTTTAATTAAAGGAGATGTACGGTGGTGCAGAAGAATCAATGCAGAGGTTAACAAGCGCTGACAGGTGCAAAAGAGACAGCGAGGCTTCATTTAGATACAATGCAAAGAACGAGACAGGGTTACAATCAGTGGCAGTCACTGCTGAACTCCTCCCTGCTTCTATCCACCTTTTAAGCCTGGAGCTGCTGTTGGTAATTCTTTCCTTAATGTGGAGCACAAGGGCATTATGGGTATCGTATTTTGGAACTTATCAGGCATCTGTTGCAGAAATTACATTTATCTAATAATTACACAGCTTCTTGAGAAAGAATGTTTCAAAATACACGCAGGTGTGTTATATTGTATGGAAAATCTATTATTTTTATATGAGCATCCTGGTGGACTCGCAGTCTAAGATGTAGATAATGTAACTGTAATGTCCTGGTTTGATTTAGGCCAAGGACTTTAGTTGCTTCTTGTTTTGCCTGTCATTCTGTACCATCATCTGATGTGGTGTTGTTATGCTTTCTCAAAGTGTTGTAGCTGCATGCAGCAATCTTTTGATTAATTAAAAAGTAAAAAAATGCAGACACGTTTACACACTGGAAAACACAAGCTGGGCAAAAATAAGAAATATATAATGTAATATATTTTATACACTTGGCTGCACTATTTCAACTTTCTTCTCCTTCCCTCTCACAAACAAACACACACACACACACACACACACACACAGACACACACACACACACACACACACACACACACACATAGACATTATCTTGGAATCATTTGATCAACATATTTTTCTCTTTTTCTTTCACACATACTCTTCCCCCCACCCCTCTCTCTTCACTTTCCACCATAGCTGCAAGTTACTGATAAATTATTAAACGCTTGTCTGAGACAAACTGTCTCCCTCATTAAGAAGTTCTTAACTCTTTTTTTTGTCAAAATGTGTCTGCTGACCCCAGAATTGCAGGGTAATAATTTCAAAAGACTACCCATAGTACACTGTAACTACAGTAGACACATTTATCATTGACACTCATAGGCTAAGCAGCATAGTGGCAATACAGGTTCAGTTCCTATTACCAATATCTCTTGTGTATGTATTTTTTTACTTAATTTTGTCCAGAGAAAGCAATGTATGGCTACTCCCTCACAGGGATGCAGAGCTTCACGCTCTCACATTTCACTGGAGCTGCTCTTCTAGAACAACTAACATCTTCTGACCCCAGATGGCCACTGTGCAGCTTCACTGGTCTGCTTGGAGACTGTACTAGATTCCACAATTTTTCAGGTAGGGGAGATTCATTCATTTTTACCTGCTCACACTTTTACAACTGGCCCTGGAAATTACACCAATGAATATAAAACAGATTTAAAAAAGATTTCTTAAAGAAGAAAAAAGCCTGTAATAAAAGGCATTTCAGTTGATGTGCCCTTTCAAGTTCTGTGATCATCAGTTTGCGACAATTCAGGTGGATTTTCTATTGTACAGCTTTTATTTTACAAGGTGTGAACAATTCTTATTTGCAGCATGTGAACAGATGTGTCAAGATATCTTACATTGATGTGACACCACAACAATAAGCCATGTCTCCACTGGGGTAATTATCTTAATCATTATCAAAACAGTATCACAATGCATTGTAACTCTAGATACATTCATTCATTGTGGCACAACATTTATGCATTCAATCCACACCCCCCTATGTGTATGGAGCATCAGTAAACATTTGAGGGAGAGAGTATAAGTGATAAAATGTAATGCTCTGAGACATTTACCATGTGAGATATTCAACTTTATATATATATATATGTATATATTTAAAGATAAATATTTTATACAAATGATCAGAAAGTCTGACATTTGATGCTTAGTCAAAGAAAGCTCTTACAATACTCAAATCACACTTATCATTTGGAGAACCTAAGTTCAGGACTTATTTTAATAAAAGGTTCTCCCCCAGGTTTCGTCGTTTCCTCAAAGGAGGGAAACAGCGCCTCTCTGGCTTGTAACGGCTGGTAAATGTTTTCCACCGTTTGTGGTCAACCATGGTATTGCAAACTTACCGACGTCTATCCAAGACACAACAGGTGAATTTGGCATCCTTTGATTTAAAAGTACTTGGCTAAGTATTAAACTTAGAGGTTTCGAAACTGTCAGTGGACTGTGGAAATATGTAACGTTATTGTTTCCAGTTTATTTTGAAGCCAGTAATGCTGTGGTCTTGCAACAGACAAGGTAAACAGCGAGTTAGCTTGTAAACAGCGAGTTAGCTTGTAATCAGTGTTGGGAAAGTTATTTATTACTAGTTACTTATTACTCCGTAAAAAAGTAATATTATTACTTTAGTTATTACCGGGTGATAAAAGTAATTAGTTACATAACCGGTTATGCCTAGTAAAAATTTGGAAAATCACTGTGTCCAAATTATAGGCGAATAGGAGATTGGAGAGAATAATGGCAGCAGCTACTTACAGCTGTGGAAATAACGCCTCTCTCTTTCTTTCTCCTCTCTTCCTTTAGTGTTTGGCTATCAGCGAGGATGAACAACAAAGTCCAGTGCTGCTGAGCTGCCGCACAGTCGTGGATTTACATCAAGGATGCTGCGTTCAGTAACGAGTCACGCAGGAAGTTAATAATAGGCTAGCTAACATTACCATGTTTTTTAGAGGAAGTTAATAATAGGCTAATTAACGTTGCCATGTTTTTTAGAGGAAGTTAATAATAGGCTAGCTCACGTTACCATGTTTTTTAGAGGAAGTTAATAATAGGCTAATTAACGTTACCATGTTTTTTAGAGGAAGTTAATAATAGGCTAGCTCACGTTACCATGTTTTTTAGAGGAAGTTAATAATAGGCTAGCTCACGTTACCATGTTTTTTAAGAGGAAGTTAATAATAGGCTAGCTCACGTTACCATGTTTTTTAAGAGGAAGTTAATAATAGGCTAGCTCACGTTACCATGTTTTTTAAGAGGAAGTTAATAATAGGCTAGCTCACGTTACCATGTTTTTTAGAGGAAGTTAATAATAGGCTAGCTCACGTTACCATGTTTTTTAAGAGGAAGTTAATAATAGGCTAACTCACGTTACCATGTTTTTTAAGAGGAAGTTAATAATAGGCTAGCTCACGTTACCATGTTTTTTAAGAGGAAGTTAATAATAGGCTAGCTCACGTTACCATGTTTTTTAGAGGAAGTTAATAATAGGCTAGCTCACGTTACCATGTTTTTTAAGAGGAAGTTAATAATAGGCTAGCTAACGTTACTGTGTTTGCTAGCTAACGTTACTGTGTTTTTTAAGAGGATGTTAACTTAGCTTGCTAGGGGTGATAAAGGGAGGAAATTAGGACTTTTGTCAACAACCATTCAACATGACCAGCACAAAAGCAAGTGCAGTAGTTCAACTCTACTGCAAACTACAACAACAAAAATAATAAACGTAGTTAAATTAATACCACTCTGACAACATTTATCAAATCCGAACATTATATTTGTAAAGTTAGAATTTTTGACTGAACTGTAGTCTTGGATTTGAAGATCACACAATAATAATTTAATTTAAACCAGTCATTTAGTAAGGACAGCTCAAAATAAGTAAAATGTGATGTGTGCAGTCAGCTGTGAAGTGTGGGTGTTGTTGGAGAATATGATGTCCACATAAAGAAAGTGGCATAAAGAAAGGATACGCGAAACACAATGAAACCAACCAAAACCAAGTTTGGTACCTAAAATGCACCAGCCTTCCAGGAGGGGGAAGTGGAGGGGGCATCTTGGAAGCAAACTGGCTTATAGAGACTCCCAAGCAGGTGAGGCAAGTACCTCAATGCCAATCAATCAAGAAGGACCTGCAAGGGAAACAGAGGCAGTCAAAAACAACAGGTACTGTCATACGACCCCGGGCTGTCACAGATTGCACCTGGTTTGGCACGTGTACCTACTGAAGTGGCCACTGAGTGAAAATCTGTTGTCTAAAGTCTATTAATAAAATATTATGTGATTTGCTACACTACAATATAATGGAAGTACAACAAATCTGATGCCACATTGTCCTACTTTTATGCTTTATTTCTCTGGATCACCTGTCTGACTGGGCTTCTGGACCTCTCTAGTTATTTTACCTAGCCCCTCTTAAACAGCAGCTGCCCCCACAGACACGGTATGCATTTTATGTAAAACCTCTTGTGTGTTTCTGCAACTTTTTGTGACTTTTCATATTCATGAATGCCCTGCTTTTGCATGTCCACAGACACTGTGAGAATTTGTTCTTGTGTTTGCAACCACACACACCAGACGTGTGTGCGTCTGTGTGTGGGAGTGTCGGCGCATGTGTATGTTATTGTGACATATTGAATCTATCCCTAAGCTCTGTTCGCTCCAGTGCAGCATGGGCCTCGGGCCCACTCATCTATCTTCCTGGTCTTGGCTTTTGGGCACAGCCACAGTGATCCTGATTGGCAGTCATTACTGAACCCCGGTGGGAGGACATGCCTCATTGGTTCAGAGCAGATTTGAGGGTGGGTTGGAATGAAGGATAAATAAGTGTGTGTGCGTGTGTGGATTTTATTGATGAAACTAAGGTGTGCTCTGGGAACTGTGTCACTTTGGTATGATTCATAGACATTCACAGAGGGGTGTGAAGAAAGAAATGACACATGCACACACGGTCAGCGTCTGCATCCAGGTATTTAGTCGACTATGCATGTAGTTTAGTGTTGTTTGTGTTCCTGTGTGTGCCGCTGCATCTGTGCACTGTGTAACTATATGTATCAGCCCACATATGTGTGTGTGTATGTGTGTGTGTATGTGTGTGTGGTCTGGGTGTGCCTCTCTGCATGCCTTTTTAAGCAGCAAGGCACTTTAAATGGAAATGTACTTGACATTTAGGAGGAGATGTAATCAGCGCCCATTAGAAAGCAGCTGATTTCCTCTTCAGAGCTCCCTCACCGCCCTCCCTCTCCCTCTGCCTCCCCCTGCTTCTCTTTCTTTTTTCCATCTTAGCCCAGTATATCATTTCTTTTTCACACGTTTGATTTATTTCTATTTCTTCACATACTGCTGCCTGGCCTTCTCTTTCCCTTTCAATCTAATTTACCTTTGCTCTCTCTTCCTCTCTCCCTTCCACCCCTTCATCTTCCCCTGTCTTTCCCCATCAGGGCATTGTAGTTCAAGAATAGATGTCTGATTTCATTTCCACATTTTGCTGCGTTCTTCTCTGTGTCATTAACGGGGCTCATTCTCAAACAGATAGCAGGAGCATTGTATAATGGCAAATGGCAAATCATGCAAAGTAGTGAATCACTGGAGAGACTTTCTGTTTGTAGGTCTAAGCGTGAGATAGAAGCATAACAACATACAAATTATGAAAACTGCTGCTCTCTCTCGCATCATGAGTCATGGCTCAGGACTTTACTATAAAATGTAATGTATTAAAAGTTGCTGATGTAACATGACAATTAAACTAATCGCAATTGCAATTGTGATGTCATCAAGGGGGCGATTTAATTAGACAAAAAAAGTGTGCTGTGTGTGATACTCTCCTCTCTGTGTGCACTGCAGTTTGCTCATTATACACATTCAAACCAGAAAAATGATTTATGAGCAGTGTGCTAGTAACGTTAAAGACATCAACCCACCGTAACCTACCTTCCTGCCCTGCCGCTAATTGTTTAAAACATAATTGGACTGGCCACCAGAGCACCGAAAGAAATGCCGGTGGGCCGGTCGCTCTGTAACAGAGACAGAGATGCGTTGTAGGCAGGTGAAGCGGTAAGACAGAAGAAAATAGGTTACAAGATAAAGAAAGTTTGGGTTTGGCTAGCTAGCCAGTTGCGATTTTCCTGACAGATATTGCGATTCGATTATTTTTTTAAGTTTTAAGTTTAGCTAAAGTTCAATATTCACTGCCAGTCTATTTTAGACAGAAGCCGTCAAGCAGCACAGAGCAGATGAACCGGGCAGGAAGTCAGACACAGAACATAGAGCATAGAGAATCCAGTTGATTTTCAAAATAAAACACCCTGTACAGGCTCCCAATCGTGTATCAACAATACAACAACACAGTTAAAACAGACAAAAAAAACAAAACAATTTAACTACGTAGCTACTTAACCTTGGTAGAAGCAAATTAATCAAGGACAACCAAACAAATCAACAAAATCTGAACAAGTCAGCAAAATCAGGCAGGCAAAACGCTCTTATTCCGAAATGAGAAATTAACACCACGTCAACAACGTAGGGCAGATGCACTGTATAATTAACATATTTTAGTCGCCGTCTTCTTGATTAGCTTATCGCGCGTTCTTTCAAATTTCGATTTGAAAACAATTAATTGTTTAGCTGTTGTATATAGTAATTAATATATTAACATTAGCAGTATACTATTAACTGAACATTATACTGTTTTAATAATTTTTAAAATAATCAATTACTGTGGCAGTTATTTTCTCAATGAATTGTTTGGTCTATAAAATGTCAGAAAATAGTGAAAAATACCAATTACGATTTCCCATAGCCCAAGGTGAGATCTTCAGTTAGCTTGTTTTGTCCGACTAACACTCCACAACACAAAAAGCTGGAATCACAGCATGTTTTGATATGAAATTAGACAATATCGTTTATACCAATATAGTTTGATGTAGAGTTAATTAATGTTTTCGTAGTCCTGCCAGCGTTTGGTCCTCTCTCTCCCTTACCGTGCAGCCCCGCCCCTCCCTCCGTGTCTGTCCCGTCTACTCACAAACTCTCAACAACATGGAGGGAGACACAGTGCTGGTCGACACTGTTGAAGACCTGGCTTGTAAAAAGAAAAACACTGTTCATCCAGTGTTTCCCACACATACACTTTACTTTGGCGGGCCGCACAGGTTAGACGACACATTGTAGCATTTATCAGAGAAACATGGTGATTACATTACAAGTTGTGACACTGGATATTTTACAAGAGCGGAAGAGGTAAAGTGACAGTGAACAAACAAGTCAGATGTTATTCGTTAGCTACCATGCTGGTTTGGTTTTGATAGGCTACGTCATTAACACGCCTCATCAACATGCAGCTCAGCTGCTGCTGTGAACGGAATCACGGGAGGAAAAGTCCAAGACAAGTTCCATTTTTTTGGTGACTTTATACAGCCTAGACTACTACTGATGGAGAAAGTCAGCGAAGTGGATATACAGGGAGAGAGAGATGGTAAAGCCCCTTTTCCACTGCACGGTACCAGCTCGACTCGCCTTTTTTGGTTTTCCTGTCAGGGTTTGCTGAGTGAGTGCAGCCGACGAGCATCTCCAGATGGTCAACCAAAAAACAGATAGACCAGAACGCAGCACAAACAACAAAGTCCAGGGCGACCAGGGTGGGCGGAGGGAGGACAGGAGGTGGGCCAGAAAAACAAAAATCAAAACCCAGACAGGCCAGGGAGTAGACAGGGAATTCTCCGGCGGGTGGCCTGAGGGCAGAGCAGGGGGGTTATAAGGTCCAGGAGGAAGACAAAACAGGCAAATCAGGGTTAGGGAACAAAACAGTCCGGGGGGAACCACCCAACAGGCAGATCATACCCAGGAAACAGGGCAGGTAAGGCGCTTGGCCTAACATGCAGGGCAGGGCAGGGCAGAGGGGCAGAACAGTTCGGGAGGCCGACCAGGAGGTCGTTTGAGCAGGCCAGGAGGGTAACACAGTTCAGGTGGTCTTCCCGGGGGACGACCCATGAGGCCAGGCAGACCAGGGGGGAAACAGAGTTCGGGAGGCCGTCCCGGAGGACGACCCAACAGGCCGGGCAGAACAGGGGGAACACAGAGTTCGGGAGGCCGTCCCGGAGGACGACCCAACAGGCCAGGCAGAACAGGGGGAACACAGAATTCAGGAGATCGGGCAGGAGGCCAGCGCTGAGGGCGGAACCTCTCCAGAGGTTGGTCAGGAGGCCGACGTAGGAGGCCTGAGGCCTCAAGTGGCAGAGATGGACTGAGGACCACTGGCGAGACAGCTGGGCTGAGGTCCACGGGCTGAGGTCCACGGACAGGACGGCAGGGCTGAGAACCACCGCCTGAGCAGCTGGGCTGATGACCATGGACCGGCCACCAACGGAGCTGCGGCCGGTCGGACCACCGATGGGGCAAGGCTAGACAGAGGACTAGCCGCACTGGTCGAACAGGGCACTGGCAGGACAGGTGGAGGGCTAGCCGCACTGGTCAAGCAGGGCACTGGCAGGACAGGCGGAGGGCTAGCAGCGCTAGCCGAGCAGGTTACAGGCAGGACGGGCGGAGGGCTAGCAGCGCTAGCCGAGCAGGATACAGGCCGAACATGCCGAGGAATAGCTGTGCTAGCCGAGCAGTATACAGGCAGGACAGGCGGAGGACTAGCAGCGCTAGCCGGGCAGGATACAGGCAGGACAGGCGGAGGACTAGCAGCGCTAGCCGGACAGGACAGGAGGATGATTCCCAACCTGCAACTAGCAGGCCGAGAACAAGTCCTTTGAGGGCTAGCAGGCTGGGGAGAAGACGGCCAGAGGCTAGTGGTCCGGATGTTAGCCGTTTCCAGGCTAACTGAACTGAACTGATGAGGACTTGGCTAGGGCATCGGCTGAGGTGTGGAGGAAGTCACAAACCCACCCAGGGAAAGAGTCTGCTGCTCCTGGCTGAGCAGCCAGGCTCTTCCAGGCAAGGGACATGATAGCTGCCTTATGGCTAACATGACTAGCCACATACCACATATTCCTCAGCGTCAGAAGCTCCCTCAGCACGTCAGTCTGTTCCTCAGTTAGAGTGTCTGCTGGGCTCTTAATTGGTCCGGTCATTCTGTCAGGTTTTGCTGAGTGAGTGCAGCAGGAGTGAGCCCAAATGCAAGACACTGTGAGCTGAGATTGAGTTCTAGGGTTTATTTATCCCAAGCACGACAAACAGGCATGAACACAACTCACGAGTACAGGAACTGGTACATCCAAAAGGTAGCAACGGGTAGAAACACAACATCCGACAGGACAGGACAGGACAGGACAGGACAGGACAGGACAGGACAGGACAGGACAGGACTGACATGCGACAATGACCTGTCAGGGAATGAACAGAAACACTAGACATTTATACACAGTGACTAACGAGCAGGGCGGGAGCAACACAGGTGACTGGGATCAGGGTTAACGAGGCAGAGAGACAGAAGGAAAACAGAGACTAGCAGGTAGGCAGATTACTAAGGGGAGAAAAGACAAAACACAAGTTACTCAACACTAAACATCAGAGTAATATAAACAAGCGGACAGATCACAAATGAACTAACACCAACAAGGAACACAGACAGAAGCTAAGACTTGAACGGAACTCAGGACAGACATGGGCAAAACACAGAAGTACACAGACCAGGAGTAAACACTTAAGACATGAACTAAGGCACAGGACTAGGAACACAGACATGGAACAAAAACCCAGACTCCGGAACAAGACACACAGACAGGACTGAAACCCAGACATGCTCAGGACAGGGTCGTGACATTTCCATTGTGTAAAAGTTGTACTTGTACCTGCTACCAGGTACTTTTTTCGTATCACCTCCGTCTTATCTGCAGTTGTGTGTGTGGTGTCTCTATGACAACCAGCTACATTGAGGGCTACTATCTCTGGGTACTATCTGCAATGGAAAACGGAGGACGGCCAAACCGAGTCGAGTCAAGGCAAGTTGAGTTGGTACTGGTAATGCAAAAACGGCATAAGAAGCGGGCTACGCTGACGTGTTTGCAGCGGTCTGTGAGTGTGAAGAGAGCTGAAGGAGGCAAATTCAATGAGTGATACTTAAGATGGAGAATGAAGTATAATTAAAATGGTAAAATTAGAAACAAGCTAAGTTACTAAAAACATGCCCGCTAAACCCCCACCACCCCAGGCCGCTTAGCAGAAAATACCGATAAATGACTTTTTGGCCATATCGCCCAGCCCTGGTCCATATATGGTAAAACTTTGCTTTTAACCATATTCTCTCACTTAATACTATTGGGCTGTAACAAATTTTAATTATTCTGTTCATTCATTTTTGTTTAATTGATTAACTGTCTATAGAAATGGTAATTCCTTGTTTTGTCTGTTAAATAGTCGAAAACCCAAAGAGATTCAATTTCAAAAGTTATGAAAATAGGGGAAAGCAACAAATACTGAGAAGCTGCCACCAGGAAATCCAAAGTGTCCATGGTTTATATTCTAGTTTAATATTCTAATAATATGCATGCTATGTGCTTTTTATGTTGTTGTCACTGTTTCTATTTTCTGCTGTATTTTACTATTTCTGAACATATTTTGCACATTGTAAGCTGTGGCCTGCCCCCCCCCAACCTACTCTGTCTGTCATTCCTCATCAACAGAATGTTAAGAATAGAGGCCTGATTTCATTTGCACAGTCTTCTGTGTTCATCTCAATATCATTATCAAAGCGTCTTGTCAAACAGTTTGTACCAGGGTTGTGTTGTGAACAAGAATAACAAAAACAGTATCCTGATTAACATACACTGATTAGTGTTTGCTTTGAATATTCTGAAAACCTTTTACCTGATTCTCCACAGAAACAAGACCAACTTCTGCATCATCACGTCTGTTGTGCCCTACTCACTGATGCAAACATGTCCTTTTATTTTGGGAAGGGCTGGGAAAAGTCAAACGTCTAGTATTTGAACATGGCTGTGCACGTGTGTTTTGAAGTTCAGTATGTGGATTTCCTTTTCCACACGACTTTCATCTGCCATTCAGATAAAAAAAGCTCTTTTTAGACTCTTTCAAGTTTGATAGGTGACGCAGGGAAGTCTTTAGTGAGAAACCAAGTTCATTTTAGTTCACACTCGGAGTAAAAACAACAAACAACAGTCGTGCTATTTGCTGAGGGATGCTCAGAAGAGTGTTTGAATAATAGAAATGATGAAAACAGTTGGGAGAACAAATCCTATTAATTAATGATAAACAGTGGAGAAGGTGAGCGTGTGTCAGCGTAGCGCAGATGCCTCAGTGAGAGTGTGGATACATTGTTTGATTTCATATCATAGGGTGAGAGAGTTTTATCAAAAGGAATACAGAATATGCGTAGGAGTTAGAGGAATCAGCGAGGGCAGGTGCACAAGGGTAAAGGACAGTGAAAAACCATAAAATATCTGCAAAGTTGGGTCAGCTGAATCTGTAACTGGAGAGGAGGAAAAGCATCTCTTTTAGCCTCTATAATAATGAGTCTGAACCAGTGAATAATGGTGTTATTTGTAGTTGTGAACTGTGAAAACAAAAGGAAACTATTCTGCAGAGAAAATGTATTTATTTGCCGTATGTGGAGTTGCATGATACCTGCAAAAGACTGATCTGATTTCCAATTGTCCAATGTCCGTCTCGTTGTGAATGTGTGTCCATTGTGACTTTTCTGAAACTTGAGGCAGATTGCTAGATAATAATGTTTCTGTGGAAAAACCAAGCAGCATGTACTTGAAAAGAAATATGAAGTTAATCCATTTCTCTGCCTCTCCATGTGAGATTGAGGGACAGAGGTGGCATGAAGGGCTTCAAGGCACCAAACAGACTGAAGGTCAAGTGGATTTTATTATTTCACATTCAAGCATTGTGGAAGATGTAATTTTCTTTTCTTTCTCTCTGATTATTTAATTTAGCTGTTAGCAATCAGAATTGTTCTTTTCCATGAAGCTGCACTTGCAGTGCACTGATTTTAGGATTAACAGTAAATAAACACTGCCTTTGTGACCTTAATTATGAAGCCAGAAGTACTGACATGAGCTGCTACATAATTTACATCAGTGTCACAACAATGCACTTTCTAAACCTTGATTTTTAGCTGATGGCGTTTCTGTTTGAAATGTTTTTCTTTTCACTCACTCTGTACACAAAATTGATGTGCTGCCACCCAGAGATTTTTGGTTGCTCTTGTGACGGATATGAGATGAATGCTGATCAAGTTTTGGCTTTCATCTTAGAAAAATATAATAAATTAGTAAAATTCTATAAAAATATGTAAGCATTAAATTGTAACATTCATGCAGATGTGTGATAGTACATTGAATTCAATCCCTGTAATGTTTTGCAGAAATGGCCTGTTGGTGGAAATATTATTTGTAGTCATGCTTGGCGACCTTGTGTCCCATCATGAAAGCAACACAAGTATACATTTTGTTGTACAAAGATTCACAGCTAAATGCCAGATGAATACAGTATGAGCACTCTGTTTGATCGAACACCATTGGGAGAAATTTAATACATCAGTTCTCAGTCATCCTGTATACAAGCAAGATTAATAATGAAATGCCTATCTGAATGTTGAATGAGGTAGAGCATGTTATGGTGTTAAACCTGCATTGACAGTTTTTTTTGGCTGCTTGGGGGCAGGGGAAACAAGCTGTAAACACAAGACTGACTTATTTTCACACTTGTTTGCGAACTTGTTAGGGCTGAGCGGTATATCGGTATAATGAGGTATACTGATATAATTTCAAAAGAGATATAAAATGAGACAAGGTTTATACCGATATAGTTTGATGTTGAGTTAATTTATATATTTCCGTAAAGTCCTGCCAGCGTTTGCTCATCTCTCTCCCTTTCCGCGCAGCACTGCCTCTCCCGGTGCAACTGCACGCAGCGGTTTACTCACAAAGTCTCTATCAATATGGAGGGAGAGACAGTGCCGGTCGACACTGCTGAAGACCTGGCTTGTAAATATAGCATATTTGGCGACAAATTGTAGCATTTTTCAGAGAAACACAGAGTCTTGCGTTACAAGTCATGACACGGTGGATATTTTAGAAGCACGGACCAGGTAAAGCAACAGTGAACATAATAGGGCAGATGTAATTCGTTAGCTGCCATGTTGGTTTTGAAAGGCTAACGTGCGGCGCTGCTGCTGCTGTGAACAGAATCGCGGGAGGAAAGGTCCAGAAGACAAGTTCTGTTTTTTTTTCCGGCAACTTTTTACAACGTAGCCTACAGATGGAGAAAGTTACCAGGGAGAGACCGAAAGACGCGGGGCTCACTGTGGCCTTTTCGTCCACACAACTGCCGCTGACTGGATATTTTCTCTTTTTCAGACCATTCTCTGTAAACCATGGATATGGTTGTGCGTGAAAATCCCATTAGATCAGCACTTCATGAAATACTCAGACCAGCCCGTCTGGCACCAACAACCATGCCACATTCAAAGTCACTTAAATCCCCTTTCTTCCCCATTCTGAAGCTAGGTTTGAACTTCAGCAAGTTGCATGTCTACATGCCTAAATACACTGAGTTGCTGCCATGTGATTGGCTGATTAGCTATTTGTGTTAACAGGTGTATCTAATAAAGTGGCAGGTGAATTTCTATCTGTCTGTATACAGGGCTCGACAATAACGGTGGCCCAATGTCCCGGGGCCCGATTGGGTCAGTGCAAAAACATTAGTATTTTAAAAAAAAAAAAAATTTAACTCAACATCCTGCAGTTGTTTTGCATCTCTTGGCGCGCACCGATGGTCCAATCCAGAGTTGTAGTTACGTGACGAGAGGTTGTCAAATGCTATTTCTCTAATCTCAATCATGCGGCAACCTCTGGGTCGAAAGTGAAACCATGCAGATGGAGCTTGCTTAAAGCTGCATTCTCTCTAACGGCCAGCAGGGGGCGAGTTCCATTAGAAATAATGGTAAAATGTTGCTACTTCTCAGCTGATTTAGTCTTTCTCAGTAAACACTTTTAAATGAGTTTATAGTCTCAGTCGCTAGTTTCAAGTCTTCTTCAACACAGCATGATGTTCATTTAGTATATTATATTCCTATTTAGTCAAAAATAGCCGATAATGCAGCGTATGCTTTTGGACGGGACTACCTTGTGATTGAAAGGTCGCTACCATGGCAACCTGTTCATCAGGATAGAGGCGACTGCTCTGTGTACATTTTTCATAAATGACTGTCAGCAGGACAGCACGTCATGTTTGAGTCTGTTAATATCTTTTTTTTTAAAAAGTAAATTGTTTTGTTAATCTTTTTATTTTTTATAATTTTAACTGTGATTACATTTTTTTTTTAGTTTTTTTAATTCCAGGATGTATTTAATAAACGATTAAACAGTTTTGGAAGGAGGGACAGTAAATATTGTCTTCGGGCCAGTAAGTTTCAAACCCACTGGCCCAGTGGGGCCATTTGCAAAAAAGTTTAACGTTGAGCCCTGTATATATATACATATATATATATATGTATGTGTATATATATATATATATGTATGTATATATATATATATATATACATACATATATATATATATACACATACATATATATATATGTATGTGTATATATATATATATGTATGTATATATATATACTCTTTAGCTGCTAAATGCTCCACTATGTTCACCAGCTAGACACTAACTTTATCACCAGTTTTGTCAGTTTTAAAACTTATAACAGCTGCCTGCTGCTTCTGGAAACTATTCTAATGAAAGTGAGCCCAAAGTGGGCCATGAAAATAATTCTCATAGAGTTGAGGGAAACTGCTGAGTTGGGTGATAATTAAAATATACCATCTAATTATCTATAGGTCTGTCAGTATGAGCAACACCTTTCACATTAGTTGTGTTATCCTTGTTAGTATAAAAATATTGCAGCCACTTTAATTCTGAACATTACAAACATGGTTTTGTAAGAGTATATATGTTTCACGTCTGTGTTCGATGCATGAAACAGAGTAGTTCAGAAAACATCATCCTCGCTTTTCCTCCCACAAATCATTAGTGTTTCATTGTTTCTAGAAAGCAGAATTTAAGTCATCTAGAACGGACCACAGATTAATTTATCAAAAGGTTTAGCATAAATATAATTACTAACATGAAATGTTTGTCAGAGGATTTTTTTTTCAACAGTTGTAAAATTCAAATTACATTTTTTTAAACCTAGCAGACTGAAGATGCAACTTAATTAACCTAAACTTCACTCTTAAAATCAGCAGTAAATGACAAAGAATAATGATGCTTTGCTACTAAAAGTTTGTTTCTCAGTGTGTTGTAATCAGTTGATCCAGCAGAACAACAACAGCTGAAAACATTGCAACAAAATCAAGGAAAATGAGGCATCAAAAATAGAAAGACTTAAAAGAGAAACAAACAGTGGATGTCAATCAAAATGTTTGCACGACTTGCTCAAGTACGTTTCTGCTAATGAATAATTGATAAATATGTTTTAATTAAAGAGAACTTTTCTAGACTTAATAGATGTGAAAAATATCTTTTTAATAATTTGGCTGACTACAACATTTGTTTAGCCAACAAGACAAGCTATTGACTGAGTATTGACAGCTCATATATCATCCCTAAGACCAAGAATCATGGACAGGTACAGTTTGTGTCTGTGTGTGTGTGCCCTTCTGTTTCTTTCTATGAGAAAAAGGGAAAAATGTGTGTGAAAATGCAATATGGGTACAGTGTGCGCAAACACATTGTTGTGTTTTCAATGTGCTGTGTGAATACTACTGTACTTTTGTTTGTCAGCAATTATATACACACAGATGTACTGTCAGTGTTTCCCACAGAATGACTGTGGCGGGGTGCAGTTGATGTTGATTACCACCTATACAGCGTGGTAGCCTCAAAAATCCAGGTGTTTTCTAACATTAACTTAGCTCTCCTTATTTGCTGGGCTCCTTACATGCTTGCTAATAAGTTTTTTAAGCTGCGTCTCCGACATTGACATGTTGTGTTGGACAGATTTATGCAGCAGTGTTCATGAGGGAGAGGGAGAGAGAGCGAGAAAGAGAGAGATGGGTGAGTGAGAGAGAGAGAGGGACGAGCAAGAGGATGTACTGTGCGAATGCGCTACGGTGCTCTGCCATCAAATATAATTTTAAATAGGCCTAGTAAAAAAAAATCGAAAATCAGTATGTGGCGGTCAGCGTTGA
>NC_060170.1:21803588-21850908 GCF_021292245.1 Micropterus dolomieu | reverse complement strand
CACTAACTTTATCACCAGTTTTGTCAGTTTTAAAACTTATAACAGCTGCCTGCTGCTTCTGGAAACTATTCTAATGAAAGTGAGCCCAAAGTGGGCCATGAAAATAATTCTCATAGAGTTGAGGGAAACTGCTGAGTTGGGTGATAATTAAAATATACCATCTAATTATCTATAGGTCTGTCAGTATGAGCAACACCTTTCACATTAGTTGTGTTATCCTTGTTAGTATAAAAATATTGCAGCCACTTTAATTCTGAACATTACAAACATGGTTTTGTAAGAGTATATATGTTTCACGTCTGTGTTCGATGCATGAAACAGAGTAGTTCAGAAAACATCATCCTCGCTTTTCCTCCCACAAATCATTAGTGTTTCATTGTTTCTAGAAAGCAGAATTTAAGTCATCTAGAACGGACCACAGATTAATTTATCAAAAGGTTTAGCATAAATATAATTACTAACATGAAATGTTTGTCAGAGGATTTTTTTTTCAACAGTTGTAAAATTCAAATTACATTTTTTTAAACCTAGCAGACTGAAGATGCAACTTAATTAACCTAAACTTCACTCTTAAAATCAGCAGTAAATGACAAAGAATAATGATGCTTTGCTACTAAAAGTTTGTTTCTCAGTGTGTTGTAATCAGTTGATCCAGCAGAACAACAACAGCTGAAAACATTGCAACAAAATCAAGGAAAATGAGGCATCAAAAATAGAAAGACTTAAAAGAGAAACAAACAGTGGATGTCAATCAAAATGTTTGCACGACTTGCTCAAGTACGTTTCTGCTAATGAATAATTGATAAATATGTTTTAATTAAAGAGAACTTTTCTAGACTTAATAGATGTGAAAAATATCTTTTTAATAATTTGGCTGACTACAACATTTGTTTAGCCAACAAGACAAGCTATTGACTGAGTATTGACAGCTCATATATCATCCCTAAGACCAAGAATCATGGACAGGTACAGTTTGTGTCTGTGTGTGTGTGCCCTTCTGTTTCTTTCTATGAGAAAAAGGGAAAAATGTGTGTGAAAATGCAATATGGGTACAGTGTGCGCAAACACATTGTTGTGTTTTCAATGTGCTGTGTGAATACTACTGTACTTTTGTTTGTCAGCAATTATATACACACAGATGTACTGTCAGTGTTTCCCACAGAATGACTGTGGCGGGGTGCAGTTGATGTTGATTACCACCTATACAGCGTGGTAGCCTCAAAAATCCAGGTGTTTTCTAACATTAACTTAGCTCTCCTTATTTGCTGGGCTCCTTACATGCTTGCTAATAAGTTTTTTAAGCTGCGTCTCCGACATTGACATGTTGTGTTGGACAGATTTATGCAGCAGTGTTCATGAGGGAGAGGGAGAGAGAGCGAGAAAGAGAGAGATGGGTGAGTGAGAGAGAGAGAGGGACGAGCAAGAGGATGTACTGTGCGAATGCGCTACGGTGCTCTGCCATCAAATATAATTTTAAATAGGCCTAGTAAAAAAAAATCGAAAATCAGTATGTGGCGGTCAGCGTTGAAATTGTGGTGGGCCAACACAAATAAATGAACGTATGGGAAACACTGACTGTATACAGAGGACATAAGATGCTCTCTCAAACACGTTTCTTCATTGAGATTTTAGGGGAAATGAGCCAATACTTTGTAGCTACTACATTTACTAACTCTGTTTGTGGTTTACAAATGCAAACAGTGCAAAGGATGAACATCAGAGAAGTGAGTTGTGCTGTGTAGTGGTTTGAGAATGGACAACTGATGCACAGTTTGATAATTTTTAAACATGTTGTCTAGGTCACTGACGCGATTTTAGCCAAATTGTTGTGAATCCAAGCCGACAACAGCTGCTACAAACCTTTCAGATCCCTTTCAAGCCTACAGGGGAGTGGCTGTAGTATGTACAGCAGCATCATGGGCTTCACTGTTCACCTTATATTTTGTTTTCTCTTCGTGGTACGTCACGAGTTTTCTCTATCGCATTCAGTATTCCAACACGCTTGGCGACCAGCAGCACAATGTCATCTCTGGACATGTTTTACAATTTAAGCACATTTTGTCATCACTAAGAATATGTAATCATGAATCATGTGGTGGATGAATAAAATTTCGACAATCAAATAAGCAAATATTAAAAATGTAATCAATTTTTAATGATTTTCATGTATCAGGCAAATATGTATATGTCCCCTATTAAATGGGTTTCTTACGGGTCTTGAATAGGACTGCCTCCATATGCTGCTCGGACACATGGTGATAAGTGGGCCTGATAGAGGGTAGTCTCGCGTGGGCAATACTCCTCCTTTTTTGCAAAAGGTTGACGGGTCTAGCCTTTTAAGTTTTTTACAACGGAATATCCGACTCCACACCGACTAAGCTCAACAAGTTTGCGTTTTTCATATGCTGATGTGGTTGCACTTTTTGAACGTTTGGGCTCAATCATATGGGCCTTCAGGCTCCAGCCTGGCTGAGAGTGAGTTCAGGCTTTAGTGAGGGGTCAGAGTCACAGCTGTAAAGGAACTGGGTGTGCTGAATTTAAAACACAAGACAAAATGGGTGCATCATTGTGAAACATAATGCAAAATCGTAATTGAAAATGAAATTTGATTAATTACCCAGCCTTAATATCGGATAGTATTTTTGCTTGAAATGCCCAAAATACAACCATTTGGGGTTACTGTTCAAACTTGCATTAATTGTATGATGTAGTGGAAGGGCTTTGTAATTTAGAAAGTGTGATAGCTGTGAACTAAAGCCCTATGTGATCTACAGCACTGAAGTGTTAATGATTTTCAGTATGATGTAAAGATTAACTACAGTAATAGTCTTCAGAGCAATCAAATATGGTGTGGAGAGACTCTTTTCCACATGATGGGCTAAGCCTTCATACTGGCAACACACCCATTGCAACTAATGAAATGTCCATGTTTGTTTGTGCTTCTGCCTCAGAATATTAAAAGAAAAGGGGAAAAGCAGCAAACAGGCCAGCACAGATGTGATCTCACTGAAGAGCCGCATATGGTCTAAAGTAGAGAAGTATACTCTGTTAAAAGCTTTTATTCATGGAATAGATTCTTCTGGTATCTTGCCAAAGAACTCTGGTAAAAGCATAATCTATCAAATAGAATTACTGCTGCGTGAGGACATGGACAGAGATAGGCATGTTTGTGATGGTGGTGCAGAGATAGGCCTGTTTCTTATGCTTGTGTCAAACCAAAGCACTGAGCACGGCAGTAACAGCACTGCAGCTCCGGGTCAGTTTAGAGATTGATATTTTGGATGAATGTTGGTTACTGGATCTTGTGCATGGCTGCTAAACGATTGCTGGAGGAACAGACTGTAAGATCACTGTGGACAAGGAACATGTTCCATATGACAAATATTTATTCCAATGTGCCATGATGTGAATGTTGCAGCAAAGGTTTTAAGGCAATAGATGAGGCCAAATGCTTCTTGCCCCTGACAGGGAACTCACTTACTAGAATGCATTGCATTAGAATAAGTAGAGATATAGTAAATAAGTTACTCATACAAGCCTCGAAAATTTTGGGATATTATCATGTTATTGTCACTTTTTTACATTAACTTTCATTGTTATTTCTGGCATGGGTGACTTCAGTAAGCAAGATACAGTATGCGTACAGGAAAGGCAATGGTTTAACCTATGCATTTCCTTGTTATTTCTGACCATTTGATTTGAACAAAATATATCCACAACCTGGAGGAGTAAAGGTATTAAAGTAAAGTAATATGTTAGTATAACAATATATTTACAGGTTAAACTTGGTTTGGATAATCTGCATGCAGATAGTTTGTTAGTTGAGATTCAGTTGTTTCGCAAATAAAACCTTTCTCTGATATTAGCCTACACCACTGTGGTTAAGGTTTGATTAGTGCTAATGTTTGTGTATTCATTATAATTTCAGATAATAGTATAGGCTACTATAGCTTACCATTTGTAGCCTAATATTAATTCCAGTTAGACAAAACGGCAGTTTCATTTTTGTGGGTTTACTTTTCAGCCATTAAATTATTGTGAAAGAGCCTATTTTTAATATCCCACCTACTCCAGCTGTGATTGGTTGGTTCACGAAAAGTGACTTTGACGAACACGGCTGCATGCTCCCGATCTCCCTACGGAGATTAGCAGGCAGGTGGGAACGGGAACAGGTGAGCGTCACATAGTGCCCAGAAAACTTGATCTGGAGAGGGCAGAGAAGAGCATCGGGGCCGGTACGCCAAAGAGTAAAGTGTAAAAGTGACACTTTTAATAATACTCTGAAGAACATTTAGATATGTTTACAAGTGTTGTTGCTCTACATTAATATTACAAACAGCATTTAGCAGATGCTCTTATCCAAAGTGGCATAGTGAACATTTAAAGCATTGATGTGGAAATGAAATCCTCTAATCTGGCAGTAATAGTGCTACTTTACTTACTGACCATATGGTTTCACCATAGGCAACCTATGTAACAGAGTATGTTTTCATATCATCCTGACCATCCATCCAATTTGCTGTGCAGTCTGCAGCTGTAAGCCAGGACTTATGGCATTCACATTGGTACTGGCTCGTGAACCAACCGAGTGGTTCTATCTGGCATCCAAATTGCTAATATACCAACTGCTCCCACTAGTAATGTTGCTGGGAAGCACACTCTATTCCAGCCACTAGTCAGAGTTTTAGGCTGATTTTCATTCATTCCAAGATACAAAAGTTGCATCACCAGAGGCTTAAAGTCACAGATGCTCAGACTGCCACAACTTTGCCTCTGACAAGCACTGCACAGTCAATTGTTTTACCATAAAGCAGCGGAGTGGGCTAGAAGCTGTTGTTTATCTTCATGATGTGGATTAAGGTCTTCCAAAACTGAAATAAGTCCCTGTCACCTGCTGCTCTCTACATAATCTGTTCATTTATGTCTGCATCTCTTTTTACCATTCCTTCCTTGCAACATTTGAAACTGACCCCCTAACAAAAATGCCAAAAATTTGCTTACCTCAAGGACTAAGTTTGCAGTTTCATGTATTCCAGTGAATTGCAGGTGGAAATATTTTAAAATGAAGCAGCAGCAAGAAGAGTCTGGTTTGCATTTATAGCATAATAACAGCAATTAATTAGAGCTTTGATATCACTGCTGTTAGGTTTCAGTTTTAACGGACCCAATAGGGGCCACAGACTCGCAGGTGGATGTTAAGATGCAGTCTTTTTAATGATAAAATAAAGGTAATACCGAGGGATATGGGAGAGCGTGGCTGAGGATGGCTGAACAATAGTGATCTGAGCTGAGGCACAGGGAAAAAATGTGTTAGCAAAATACTATGACAAAACGCACAAGAGAGCTCGAGAAAGGTTCTTTGGCCAAGAGTTGAGTTACCACTGTAAAGACAGTCTTATGAATGACTGGAGACCAGAGGCATGGGTTGACAAACTATGACTGCCTACACTGGTGTTAAACAGTTCTACGATGGTGAATAAGATGTTAGTTAGTTGAGTCTGTGTTAACTTAATTAGAGTATGTGCGCGTTCGCATAAAAGGGGCGTGTTTGGCCGTGCAGGTCGAGTGTTTTCATAATACTCTGTATTTTCCCCAGAAGAATGCCCGATGATAGTGTCACTGTATGAGGAGTGTAAAGAAACTCTAACACTGTGGGGGCCGACAAAGCCAGGTTAGGCTTAGTGGCAGTGCATTGAGTAAATTTGTAATTATTTTAATAGTGTTGCTGTAATTCTCTATTTAGTATTTTATGGACTCTTCTTCTATGTGCAATGTGATTAAGGTGTAAAGGTACAACTGCATTTAAGGTCCATTGTATTAAAAAAAAAAACAGAGCGAGGACAGAGGGGGTTATAAAAATTTAGATTAAAGTGGTAAATAAAACTATCACAAATCTACGAGTAGTCTTGTAATATTACAAATAATAATAATTATACTAATATTCTCTGAAATTTATAGTCATACATTTATGAGAAAAACAAATAGTGTTTTTGTCGAGGAACCACATTGCTACACTTTGCAATGCTGCAACATCGCACTACAGATGCCTATTAGGCCTATTATACATGCAGTGGATTATATGATTATAATATAATTCTCAAATTTAGCAATCAGGATATACTTGTGATTTTAGCCCAAATCACCATTTCATCATGTGCATTGTGACTTTAGGGGCATTGCCGTTAATTTGGCCAGTTCTGAAGATAACACAAGAGAGATTTGGATTTTTTGTGACATTAATCTCAGGGAATTTCTGAATGTCATTCCTGTTAAAACCCACCCTGGCTCTGTATTTTTTGGACATGTAAAATAGTCAATCTAAACATTTAGGATTATTCAATTAGCCTGTACAGATGGGCTACATCTGAGGAACTGGCCTGTTAATGAATTAAGATCTCCTCCCGCCCACAGAGGCTTCACGGCTACCTGTATGAACGTAATGCTGTTGTGTTAAGAATAACTTCATTTCAGCTGCAACCCCAGTGGAACAAGCCAGGATGAAATCTAAAAATATTTTATCAAGTGGCATTATTAGTTCACATTAACACTGAGTGCAAATGTGGTGTGTTGTCCACATATATAGGGTAAATTGACATGGCAGCAGACCTCGGTTAACACCTATCCACCTTTCGTAGTATGGGTTAATCGGGAAGTTACACCTGACTTCATAAAGTTACTCCTGAAGTTACCTTGCTTCGTAGTACAGGTCACAGGAGTATATCAGCAGGAGGTTTGATGAGGAGATTATCAGATGATGTGAAGGAGAACCAGGAAGGGGAAAACAAGAGGAAAACAAACAAGGATAAACGACTGTCTGGTAGCTGCACTTACGCACTTCCGAGTTCTGCCTTTGCGTTCCTTCAACATTACTTTACCAATTAGAATTTTGTCGATCGATTGATTCAGAATTGTCCACATCCACATCTCGATACATCTAAGAATCAATTTTTTCCCCATCCCATAACAACACAGTTTAGAAGATGGTTTGTCCCTGTAAGATTATGAAGCATAGGTATAATATCTCATTACCAATTTCTCAAAACTTATCTCATTCTGTAATGTAAAAAGTTTTGGATAATTTCTAACAAGTTTGTTTTGCTGAAAAAGTACAGTTGTAAAAAGATTTCCTCTTCTGTGGCACAAATTTATTGGGCGTCTTTAGAATAAAAGATTTGGTGGCTGTTTCTCTAAAAAGTGCTCAGTAATTACGGCATTATTCAGAGCACAATAGCATTCCTTTAAATACAGGCGGCATCGAGTAGCATTCACTGATGGAGGGGCTGTGATTAGAGAGAAGAATGTGATTATTTTCATTAGAACGGACAGTTTTGTTGCTTTGCGAAGTTTTTCATTCCTAAAAGCCTATGCATCAGAAGATAGAGAGGAAGATAATGAGATAGAAGGGGGTGGTGGTAGAAAGAGCTTTTACCAGAAGCCTGAGATGCAGAGTGGAAGAACAATCAAAAATGAGAACTGAGTGAGAGACTGACAGGAAAAGAAGGAGGGGGAAACCAACTCTCATTTGTCAGGGCATTTGTAAAGATTTCTCAGTACGAAAGACAGAAGAAAGAACCAGAAAAACAAAGATCTGCTCTCCTTGTGCTGCTTGTTACTTTATTACAGCTAGCGGAACAGATTAATCAACATAATGCATTTAACCAATTATGCTAGATTTGATCTGGCTGCAGAGCTAATTCAATAGAGATCCTTGGTGATTTACGAGAGCTAGTTTATTGTTGTGCTGGGTTGGGAGGTTCGATTTCCCAGTGGGAAATGACTAAGGGCCTGTAAGGAGGACTCAGGAAATATCTAAACTGACATCTCTCAACAGAACACAATACTACAAATATCTGACACCCATGGAAGATTTTCTAAAATCTTTCAAACTTATAAAAAACTTTTACATTCATGGTTTATCATTTTATTTTATGGGTCCCTTAACCTAGGGGACCCATCGATCACATTCAGAGCACAATCTATTAAAAGACAAAATTGTAGTAAAGAAAAAGGAATTGGAGCCAAGAAAAGCAAGAATAAAATGAAGTTGCAGTGCCGTAAAATGCTGTTCCTAGAACATATCAAAGTGAACAGAATGAGTAGAACTTTTGTGAAACAGGGGTGGGTGTTGTTTTTTTCCCCAAAAGCTCACTATTAGGATTGGGTACAAGAGTTTAATTTAGACAACAACTACTCGTTACGTAGAGATTAGTTGTTACAAAATATTAACGGCCATGTGTAACTGTTGCAGAGCCAATGGAACCAACTCAGAAAGCAAATGTTTGTTTGCTTAATACATGAACTGTTAAGTAGAAGGGTGTGTGTGCGTGTGTGTGTGTGTGTGCTGTTTTATATACTGTCTTTTCGTAATACTCGGATTTCATTAGCTTCATAACAAATGCATTGATGCAAATAAATGCATCAATGAACAAAATCACATTACAGTCGAAAATCTTGAATCTTACATAAGGATGCAACAGCCTCTAACAAAATTAAATTAACCCCTAACAATAGATAACAATTTAAATATATTAAATAAAATGTAAATATTTAAATCATTAACAGGCAGCATGGTCTGTATATATACACACACACACACACACACACACACACACACACACACACACACACACACCCAGAAGAAAAGGGTCTAATCAGACATAAGTGTGGGTGAAGCATTGTTGTGTAGGGGCCAAGGACAAGCACTGTAATTAGAAAGTACCATCTAATCATCCATCATATGTAATGCTATGTTGGGCACATTCTGTCTATGTGATTATGTGATTCTTCTTGCCGCTTCTTCTGTCATTAGTATCTAGTATCCACACAAACAGCCTCCTTCACCTGCACACAGAAAAATAGTATTTGTGATTTTTTCCTGGGGGGTGGGGGAAGACTAGTCTCAGTTTTCCTCTTCCTTTTCCTTTAACATTTCTCAGTTAACAATACTCTATCAATTTTGTTAAATTCATCCTTCACTTTTTTCTGCACAGTATATTTTTTTTCATCTATCTTCCTTCATATGCATACCTCACTTGCCTTTCTTCACCGCCCCCCCTGCCCTCCACACTCCATTATGTCTGTTTCTACTCATCCTTTGCCTGGCTAATGTGCCCCCGCCACTCCAAATACACACTCAAACACTCAAGTACTCGCACAGACAGACATGCACACGCGCACACACACACACTCTCTCTCACACAGACCATTCAGTTCCGCCAGCTTGTCGGAGTGTGACTGATTGATTACTACCCAGAAGGCTTGGCTTTGTTGATGTCAGAAACAGGACAGGTACCCCAGACCACAGGGGGCACAGAGAAGATTGATGTCTCTCTTTTACAGCCTGCCCACCCGCCCCCTTTCTTTTTCACACTTTTTCTCTCCATCTTTATTGTGAGTCATTCACACTTACGCAAATGCTCACTCATTGACCCCTACTGATCACTTTAAGGGCTTTTGATTGCCTCTGTAGCTAAAACGTATCATTTTGTCAGTTGTAAATTCAGCTGTCAGTTACAAATTGTAGTCACTCATGGACTCATGTATGTTATATGGACGCCAGTGCTTGTCTAAACGCAGGCATGCATGTAAATGATTTGGGTACTTGTGCAATTGTGCAATTACATTCTTGCATGTAAATTCAAGTTTCTAAGTTAGGAAGCACATGTGTACATTTATGCAAATCAGTTTTGAATGAAAGCATACAACCACAGATTACACAGGTGAGGACAAGTGAAAGTATCCTGATTTGAACATTAATACACACTCAACAAAATTATAAACGCAACACTTTTGTTTTTGCCCCCATTCATCATGAGCTGAACTCAAAGTAAAAACTCTAAGACTTTCTCTATGTACACAAAAGGCCTGTGTTAGTGAGCACTTCTCCTTTGTCGAGATAATCCATCCACCTCACAGGTGATGATCAGACAGCATGGGTATTGCACAGGTGTGCCTTAAGCTGGCCACAATAAAAGGCCACTCGAAAATGGGCTGTTCCATCACACAGCACAATGCCACAGATGTCGCAAGTTTTGAAGAAGCGTGCAACAGTATTTTTGCGTTTGAGGAGTCTTGAAATGCACAGGATCTGTTACACAAGCTGGACTTTCTGGATAGTATTTCACTGTCTTATATTAAACGACACACTATAGCCGTTTTGTGTAGTTTTAATGCAGAGCTGATATCGGTCTGAACAGGCTAGTGTCAAATTCTTTCCCCTTCACGTTCTGTACTTTTGTGATCAAAAGGTGCAACTGTGCCTATTACATGGCGGGTATATTATTGTGAAGATCGTCTTCTCTAACCAGGCCGTCATCCATATGTCCACAATCCTGCGGCAATTTATAGGTCATGAGTCTTTGGCAGGGAAGCTGAGGTTAGAGGAGAAAAGATGAGAGGCCAGGAGAAGATGGAGAGAAGAGGCATCATCTTCTTGTCTATGTCCCTCACTCGCCCTCTCCCTCTTTGTCATCCTCCCTTCCTCCCCCTCTCTCTGGTTTAGCTCTGCAGGAGGCATTAATGATCTGATGTGGGATCTGCCCTTTACTACCCCAACCAGCTGTAACAGCATTTGCAATAATAATAGCTGACGTGGGACCACCCATTGTTCACCCCCAGCCAGGTGTTCCTGGGCACCAGGAAATTTAATGATCTGGCCAGGGAAGCGACCCTTTGACACTTTGACCAGTTGTTTGTTTCAGCTCTACCTCTCATACCACCTACTGTATATAATCCTCATTCCGTAAGACTGGCAGAGGCAGATAACACAAGCACACGTGGAAACAGCTGAAATAGGCAGTGCTGGCTTTGGTTGAAGGTTAATACATAAAATATGGATTCCTACAGTAACCGGTCCTATACGGACTGTGAATGAAGATATATTTTTCAAATATTGTTTAGTATTTTGCTGCTATAAATACCTCTACCATTACAGTTGCTATACTGCTTCTAAAAATAATACTGCTTTTACTGGTACCAGTAACACAAGTGCTATTATTTCAAGTATTCATCGACTGCTTCACCCCATTACACTTGTATTCATCAACAACCCACATTACAAACCTCCAGCTTCGTCCGTTGCTTCTGATTTGACGGTAATAAGCATTAATCTGACTGCTATCACTTGCCATTGATCAGGGGTGTAGTTTCTTGCATCCTGTTGAAAGGTTTGGCCTCTTCATCTTGCCTCAACTAGCAACAGCTATCTTTGTTTAAATTCAGGCTTAAAGACTGACGGAAAAAGAAAACCCTGGCCCTGGATATCTGTTACACATTTAGTATTAAATCTGTTTGTTTAAGTTGTAAATCTGAATCTTTAAATCTTGAAGCAGATCGTGGGATCATTGAAAACATGACCCCATTCATGAAGTATATTGAATAGACTTTGTGTGTGTTACCCTTGCTGTTTAGCTTGTCTACTTTAAGCACATACATGTATTATAATGGTGCTTTTAGACCAAACGCGAATTTAATCCTTGCGACGATTTCCTCGCGTGAGTACATTCACTGCAAGTGTTCACACACAACTCGAGAAGGTGATTAGAACCTGCGAAAATTCGCTCGAGTTGTAAACTCACCACCCCGAACGCTAGCTTCGCTTTTGGTCTGTCACAGTTTTTACATGACATTTCAAGAGAATGTAAGTGGAGGAATTGTCTCAATCACGATGCCTGCTCAACGTCATGATGTCTGTCAGCCATCGCAGTGGGACGATGGCATTGTCTATCGGCCCAACCCTGCTACAGAAGTGTAAGAGGTGAAGGATGCGTTCTTTTTATTTGTGACAAGCATTTGCTGTAATATTTATGAGTCTGTATCTCTCTGTGCTTCTAAATCTTTTATCCTCTCGCTGTTTCACTTGCTGTTTATGCATATTTGGTGTATTTGCACTTCTGTCCAGTTTCGTCTTGCATATTGTGCTAGACAGAAAAAATTGGACTGTAACTTCAAATTGCCTCCTTTATCATGACCAGTGGTGCTGCAGGGATTGTGTCTGTAGGCCCCTGGAACCCCCCGCAGAGCTTAGCTCAGTGTGGAGTAAATCCCCAAACCTGTCTCTCTCAGATAGATTACACTGCACATGATCTTGCACGCACGCACGCACACATGCACGCACACATGCACGCACGCACGCGCATGGCTTTGGACTACATGCTGTGCTCTGTTCCATATTCCTCTCACAACCTTGAAGACACCTGTCATATAGTTTGTTAAAATAATTTACACTTACACCGCTGAATAGTGCTATCTGTTTTTGACTTTTATCACAACAGGCACAAACAAGGGCTGTACCAAAATGTTTTAAGCTTTGTTCATAACTTTCTAAATCAACATTTGAATGATGCGTAGCCCCCCCCCCCCCCAGCTTCATTACGTCAGGTAAAATGGGCCAAAAAAGAGATTTAACTGACGGAGGCAACAATCTTGAAATAGCAAAACTTTTAAGGGTGACCTCCAGACAACAAAACTTTTTGTTGCTAATAGTCAACTAGGGCACAAAAAGTTAATTGAGAAGAAAAGCCACAAATTAACTGCAAAAGACATAGAAGAGTAGAATTAAACGCGAAGCTACCAGGAACCCATTATCCTCCAGGGCACCGCCATATTCCAGAGCTGCAGCCTACCTGGAGTGTCCAGAAGTACAAGGCGAAGTGCTCAGAGACATGGCCAAGGTCGGGAAGGCTGAAGAAGGACCACCACTGAACAAGATTCACAAGTTAAAGGCTACGTTCAGACTACAGGCCTTAATGCTCAATTCCGATTTTTTTTTGTTTGACAGTTCAAATTATAGTTTAAATGTGGCCCATATCAGACTCCAGTGTGAACTGTCCGCGGCCTGAAAGTGACCCGCATGCGCAGAAGAATAACACGACATCACACGCAGCACGCTGTTGCAGGCTACAGAAGTAAGCAAGGAGCAACAGAGGTTAGCTACGGTTAGCTCGCAGGAGACTCCCGTTTTTCATTGTCCTCTCACGGGTCACATTTCTCCCGAATTATGACAAGTAGGGATGGGGATCGAGACCCGGTTCCAAAAAGACCCGGTTCCAAAATTTCTCAAAACCCGAAAATCAATAAGGTTCGAGCTTATCGATACTGCTATCGAGACTTGCGGGTCCTGTGATGTAACTTTATGTCTCGAGTGTCAAATGTGATTTAATTTTAAACGCAATGGATAAGAAAATCATCAGGCTGCAGTCTGCCTGCTCTCTGTCGGCTCCTACACTCCTACATTACTGTACATTAAGTACGTGCAATAAAACCTTCGCAAGTAAAAAGACAATACTTTATCAATACACCTGTCTGTAATGTAACGTTAAACATGTAGAAATGGTTAATTTAATCATCTCTGTCCTCAGTATCTCATCCTGTATGTTTTATACAAGCGCAGCTGACGCCAGCTTGGCATTAGCCAAATTTTAAAAACAAGCTAAATAGAAATCTGTCTGTCTGGAGTCAGCTCAGCTCTCAGCTGCTGGCTGAGACAAACCAGCCGCTCCTCTTTCTACCTGGTAACGTTACCTGCAGCCAGCGAGAGAGGAGGAGGGACTGATACAGACTGATGTTGTTCTTTCTAAACGTCACTCACTATTTGTGATGTCAGATAAAGTTATTGAGTTACTTTGCTGTTGTAAACATTAATGTTGCTGCTCTAGAAACAAGATTTAGCTGTATTTAAAGTATTAAATTAAAAACAACCAGGCAGTTAATATGTACACTTCAATATATGTTTATTTATCATAAGTGATATGTCATATATAACAGTGTTACATTGAATATTTTCCTCATACCGTGCTGCCTACCTCATGCCCGTTGGGTCTTGTCTTACCAAATAACCATGACTAAATAATAGCAAAGTATTGAAAATGGTACCGATAAAGAATCGGATCATTAAGCAGTCTCAATAAGTAATCCCCATCCCTAATGACAAGTGTTCACAACTTTCTGTTCTTTTCTTTATGGTTTCTGGCACTGGACAACGCAACTGCTCCACAACTCACTCCCTCCCCTCTCCCTCTCTCTCCCCACTGTGTCCGCTCCGACAAATAACATGCATGTAACTCAGAAGAAAGCCCTGGTCCGGTGAATTTTAGGTGTAAGAAAAGGAATCTGTGAGCAGATGATAGCGAGGTAGAGAAGGAAGAGAGCCACATGTTTAATTATGGCTTTTTTCGTTCGAACAGCTGCGCTACAGTGATGTCAAAGTCGCATCAAATGCGACCTGAGTGTCCAGACTGAGGTATTTATTCACAGGCATTTAAGTACTCCACTGCTTAGCTAGTCAGCAAAGGCCTCAAAGCTGCCCAAAAAATGACCTGGCCTCCTTCCTGTGGTTGCTGTTTCAGCTGAAGTTGGTAGTGAACAGAATTCACTGTTCACAAAACTTTCCTTTAATTTTGATTTTGTGTTGTTACACTTACTCTAAAAAACTGAGAATTAACAAGTAATGTGGTAATTTAGTTGCCTAATAATTCTGCACATTAATAGTAGCCTTATTGTTGGAATTTCTCTTCTGTGTCTATGTAAGGGAGGGTATAAGGCAGCTATTTTCCTAGAATCTACCTTCCTGAACACTGAATCTTTGACTATTGGGCGTCAGCCCTAAAATATATATTTATATTTACCAAAAAATTAAACATTAATTTAATAACATGGTATATCAATTAATGTACATTTGTTATCTTTTGTTCCTTGATCCCTGTATGGGTTGTTGATGAAGTCCAGATCTCCTCCAGGAGATGGATTGGTGAGAAATAAATACTACTACATAAATTGGCCCACTGTCACTTAACTTTTATTGGCTGAGTCCTGGCAGGGTCCTGGTTTGTTTATGCTCAGAAGAAAGTGAAGACAGGATGTTTGGAGATATTTTTCTCTGACTCCTCACTGAGCTTGTTTATGAGTCAGAGGCCATATGCAGGCTGCTTCGGAGAGGGCCATAATTTACCTGAAAAAATATATTAACCCTGTTCAGGGCTCAACAGTAAGGACTGCCCGATTTGCCTGGGGCAAGTAAAATGCCACGTTTGGCAAGTACATCTAGCACCTCACTTGTTCGACCTTAAAATGTGGCAAGTCTTTGTAAACTTAACTGCTGCCTGTGACAAACCAGCACCACCTATCTCTACCAGCAGCAGCAGATGGAAGGCAGGAGGAAGGACTGATACTGACTGATGTTTGTTTTCGTCATTCTTTCTTCACTCAGTATTTTATTATTCATTTATTGTATTGTCATTTTAAGATTTGTTTTACAGTGAGATATTGACTTTATATAGTGACTTTGCTATTTTACTGTTGCTGCTCTAGAAACAGCATTTAGTTATAATAAAATATTTTAATCCTGTTCTGAAGTTATTCTTTTTTTAAATAATACATTTTTAAACAGGCCATTATTTAATAATGAAAAAGAACCGATAAGAATATTGATATAGAACCAAACCGATTAGGAATAGCACTAAGAGTGTACTAATAAAATCCTACCAATACCCATCCCAACTTGTGAGGAAATGGCAGCAGGTAAAGACAAAGTGTATCATAATTTGTCACTCACACATAACAAGTCTGACTCTGGGGAGAAGAAGGAAGGATTGTCACACACACACCACCAGAAAACGTCTTCCTCTGTGTGTTAGAGTCAGAGAAGTAATTTCACCTGGTGCGCTCTAAAAAGATAAAAGTAGTCAGCAAAAAGAGAGCTTTTAATCATGAATTGGCAGACTCTTACATGGCGGGCAGGTCCTGGCAATTACTAAAAGCAGTAATGTGAAGTGCCCACTCAGATCTGAGCGCACAGAAAATAAATGATCCAAGAGCCAATATGATCGATCCAACAGAAAGAGGAGCGTCTGTGTATTCGGCTATATTTAAAATCATACCTTCAGGATTTCTAAAATACCCTGGTATACTGTAACACCTTAATATCGCCCAAGCCAAGATGACAGACATCCTCAGCTTAATTCGAAAACCTCAATAGAAGCTTGTGAATGAAAAAACATGACATTTGGTACAGCCCTAGCACAAACATTGCTTTGAAGTAATATATATCCCTTCTTATTGCTTCCTTGTGCATCTTCATGTTCATGTTTTAAATTTACATTATCTTTATTAGTCAGAAAAATGACAATGATAGGGATTATAACAGATAATGTACAGCACGGTAAGAGGTGTTCTAGCTAATGATTTGGTCACATATAATTTGAATAGTTGAAACAACTCTGTGTCTCTTAACACTAAAATGTAATATGGTTCCTGGTCAAGTCTGAACCTCCTCGTCTGAACAATGAAGTCAATGCGGAAGTGCCATAAACCTGCATTCTTTCTTACAACCAGTTCGATTGCGTTAGACTTAATGGCAAAATGACCCTACATCTCATCTGATTTATTGCCTCAGTAAACACTTTCCTAATGGGTTTTTGGTCTCTGTCACTAGTTTCAAGTCTTCTTCAATACAGCATGATGGTTATTTTGTAAATTATGGTCCTGTTTAGAGTAAAATAGACGATAAAGCAGGGTATGCTTTTTGGGCAGGATTATCTTGTTATTGACAAGCCACTACCATGTCAGACTAGAAGCGACTTGTATATTTGAACAGCACCGTTGTATAAGCTTATTAGGAGTTGGCTGTTAATTTTTCTTGTAAGTAGGCGAACTAGCTAAAATTAGCATCCTGGTTAAAATCACAGTTAACGCAAATTTTGGATGTATCTTGCTAACCAAGCTAGCTAGCACCACCACCCATCTTATCCAAATCACACCTTGTCCAGTGTCTTGTTAAAAAAACAAGATGGCGACAGCCAAAATGACAAAGTTGAGACGGTAGTCCACAAACCAATGGGTGTTGTCACGGTGACTACGTCCACATATTTTATAAAGTCTGTGGTACTGCTTTGGAATCCAAAATTGGCAGCCACTGTCCTTTAACTTTTCTAAATAAAAGTGACATGTAAAATTTTGCCTTAGAAGAAGTTGAGCAAAATTTCTTAAGGCTTTAAAGTGAGTGAGATGTCAAATGGTCCGATTACCTAAAATGTCATAGAACGTGTGCATAAGGAGTTGAAGTTAGAGTACATGTAAAATGTTCCACAAATGTCCTTACCTGAAAAGAGAAGTGAAAGAAATCACAAATCTCCATCATTGTTTGATGAGTTCAACTCAATTTGAGGACTTGTCTAAAGGAATTTAAAGAAATAATATCATCACCTACAACAGCCACCAGCTGTGTTTAGAGATGTGACTTTTTCTTTTCAATCAATTACTTTTTTTCAGTAACTGTAGCTCATTCTTTTTGTTACCATCAGACTATACGTACTCAGACTATGAGTATTTTCCCATATGCATGCTTTTACCCCCTCAAACACGTCTAAATGAAACATCAAGTCATGACAAGACAGTTTTGTCTCAGAGGGTTGGTGAAAATATCTGACACCATATTGTGCTGTATGGGCAATTTAAATGCAATTTCAAACCATATTGTGAATACAATCAACTCCACCTGTGAACATATTGTAAGCGAGTTGCCAAATTCCATCCAACCATATGTGAGACAACAGAGGGATCAGCAGAGGGAGAGAGCTGTTGGTGTTGTGAAATAAAGCGTGTGCGGTCTCAGACATGGTCTAACTTAATTCAGATTGCTTCAAAATGAAAAAAACATTTTATTTTTCTTGCTCATGTAAGTGGAAGTGCTTCCTATGTCTAGTATGTCCATGCAGTTATCACACATCCAGATCTTCCTTTAGCATGTTGCAAGCAACGGGAAGCTGCAAACAACCATATGCGAATGACTGGAGGGATACGATGCAGAAATGGACTCAAGGTGTCATCCCCGCGGGCTGATGAAGGAGTATGCAAAACCTCTTGCTAGGAAAACAACATATTGCTTCATGTTTTAATTGGAGCAAGTTAATGGTCCGTGAAGACTTGTGTATTAGTCACTAAGACAAGCTGTTCTGATCAAAAATGTGTTTGCGTGTGTGGGTGTGTGTCCCCACATAAAAAGTTCTCTGCCTGTTTTGCGTCAAACCTCCAGGGGGGGAACACTCTTAGGCTGTTTCTCTTCAACCAAACTTTTCTTTGCTCAGATTTCTTAGAAACTTAATAAGAGAACTTGTTCACACATAGCTTGTGAATGCCTGTAACTGCATTCTTGATTTGTTAAACAAATAAACAATAATAAACCCCATGTGCAACATAACATATATTTAAAGGTAGGTAAGAGTAAGAGAAAATGTGCCTCTATTTTAGAGACATGTAAGTAGTTTGAGAAGAGAGAACAAGTCAGGTCTGTGTTGCATGTGTGTGCATGGGTGAAGAAAAATGCTATAGTGTGATATGAAAACAGTGTGTCTATCATCTTTATCTGCTGTCACCACAGTTAATGGGGTAAACAGCTTTCTAAACACACACACACACACACACACACACACGTAACCATGAGCGGGAAATGAGGCAATTCAATTACGATGACATATATCTTGTCTTTACAGAGCAGTTCATTTTACACCTCAGTCAATATATTATTGAATTATCCTACTTCTCAGTGTGTTTCCTCCAAATTAAATGAAATAACCATTTTCTCATTGTTGCAGGAAACACTATGATTGTATCGGTGGTGTTAAATTTCTGTTTTTTTTTAAATTACAGAACCTAATGACCTATTTTTAATTGGTAAGAAGTGGTATAAAAATTTAATAACATACAATGAATCATGTAAACCAATTTGAAGAAGACTAAGAGACTACAGCTATGCTAAGAGTCTCTCTGAGGCTGTACTAATGCACAACAGCACTTTGAGCTTAATGCTAACATGCTCAAAATGACGATACTAATACGCTGATATCCAGAAGACATAATGTTTACCAGGTTGACCATATCAGTGTTAGCATGCTAGCATTTGCTAATTACTATGCCACCAAACACAAAATACAGCCGAGGCTGATAGGAATTTCATTAGTTTTGCTGGTATTTGGTCAAAAAGCAAAGTACTGAACAAATTAAAACTTTGATCTGATGATGGCACTTGATGAAACGTTACAGAAATAAATAATTTCTGCGCAGAATTTCATCTTAATCTATCCAGTTGTTGAGATATTTTAGTCAGAACCAAAGTGATGGACAGATCGACCGACCCATATTACCGCTACTGTGGCTAATAAGTATAGAAGATGAACAACAATATGTTAATAATAATAATAATTGACTGAGAGGTTAGTGTGGTCACAATAATTGTATGATGATGGTAAAAACTGTAGAGGTGATGATGTAGTTACCGTTGATGGCAGGATATAGACAATGAGGTGGTCAGGAATGACTTATTACTAATATTTTGCATAGCTGTTAAAGACAGGTGAGACAAGGGAGGATTAGGATATGAGTTAGAGAAAATAACTGCTTAGCTGTTTGTATTTTTAAGGGGGCATCTGAAAACATAACATCAACAGACAAGTGTGTGTGAAAAGAAAGATGTGAAGAAGAGAAGAGCCACAAAGCGATAAGACCAGCGACGTAGATGATGGAGAGCAAAAAGGGTCTAAGGTTTGTATTTAATCCTTCTTCTGTTTGTGTCTGCAGCTCTCACAGGAGCACTAAAGCTTCCAAGGCAAGACGTATTTATTACGGTGTATCCCCACACCACATTTAACCTGCCCAGAATATCCTCTTCCTTATCCTCTTCTCTCCTCTGCCTTTCTGTAGGTTCTTTTGGTGTATTTTTCTTTCTTTTTGTTTCCTCTTTTCACTGCTCTTCCAGTGGCCCTTAACATGTTTTTTCATTGTAATAGTAGATCAGAATAGGTAGTGTTGCAGGCCCACTTACTTTGATCTATTCAATTCAATTCAAGCAAGACATTTATGCTACTTATACCTCACTCACCATTCATCCTTTTACTCCATAACCTTGGTGTGAGCTAAGCCTGGCAGGAGTACATATACTGTTATCCAATTGTGTGTGTGTGTGTGTGTGTGTGTGTGTGTGTGTGTGTGTGTGTGTGTGTGTATTCATCCCTTGCCTTTCCTTTGCTTTGCTCAGCAGCATATTGCCTACATATTTCCCATGTAAATGTGTGAATGTGTTCTTAAACATTTACGTGCTTGTGTGTATGTGTGTGTACGGGTGAGTGTTATTGGCTGGTTAAAGCCTGAGTCGTTGTGTAGGTCAGGTGGTGTTTATGTGGTGCTCAGGGATCTGTCTTTATCAGTGTGTGTGGTGGCTCATGGTAAACTTGAAGTGTGTGCGGCAGAGAGATCTCGTTATTTGAAGGTGAATGAAGCTGGTAAAATAGTTCTATTTGTCCTCAGTGGTCAATGTCACCTAATGGGCTCTTTAAAATTCAGATCGGTAGGTTTTAACAGTTGGAATGAAGATTACTAATATAATGTGTAGTGGACTTTAGAGTGCTCCAAAAAGGACAAACGAATGACTCCTATTCAACTTCATCAGTTTAAGTGATCACATTATAGTGCAAGTTTAAACTTAACTAAGAATCTCACTGTTTTTGGTGAGTGATTTCAAGTCTTTCTGCCAGGTGAAGTACAAACTCTGCATAGGAAGCAGGTTGGGGTCAGACGCAGGACCTTCACCCTGGAGACTGATATTCGTGTACGCATGTACGTCCTGTACGTCCTGTACGTCCTGTACCAAATGGTTTGGGACAAATACAAAGTACCATTACACCCTTATTCATAAGAGAAAAATCACACCCATATTTATTCTCAAATTTTAGCTTTCGAGTGGAACAAGACTCCAACTATTTTGCTTTCCCAGCACTTGCGCTGTTCCTGAATGCAGTTATACGCACTCAGTTTTATTCAATTATGAGACATTTTGTTTGTACAACGAATCATCACTGTGAACGAGAAGCCAGAAGTCAATTTTTACAATGATTCATACATGTTACTACAGTTAAAAGCATGAAATAACAGTATGGTTTGGCCATGTCTTATTTAACAAAGTCTTGCTAAAAATTCTGCGAGGTGATGAATAAATGTTTATTTTGATAGAAGTTTTCTTCTCACACAGGTCACGTTAGGATTCTTTGCTGAGCTAAAGTAAGCCAAAGGTGACAGCTTGTGACTCTCCAAAACAATAAGTCAAAATCTTTCTTTTGTTTCTCACAGACTGGCCTTCTTTAGACAGTGTTGCATGTGACTCGAATGACACACACGGTGACTTAGTTTAACTTAGTTAAGTATAGTGTCGAACAATATCGAACAGAATCTTCACATGTACATATTTGTGAAGAATAAGTTTATTTGGACTAATGTCAGTAAAATACTCCTCACCAGGATGCTCCCTTCAGATTTAACTTTGTATTGCTGTTCCCATTTTTCTCCACGGCCGGGCTTTAATAAATATTGCTGCTTAAGACATCCTGAGTGTCCTGAAACCTTCTTCAACATCAAGAGTTGACCAGTTCACATGCATTTCCTTCACATTGATGAGACAATTGTAACATTTAAGTGACAGCTTCTGTAGTTGAAGTTTATCACTCCAACATCACATTTTGAATCCAAGAGACGATGCCGAACAATCACTACAGCAGTCGCACAGTTAATATAGTGACTGACACAGACATTTTGTCAAGCAGACACATACAGTACACTCTAAATACTGTGTACTTTATGTGCACACAGTGGTTAGAATGCACATACTGTTACGCTAAGGAATATGAAGACACACACGCAGACACACACAGACCTTTATGTAACCCTTAAATCGTGTCCTTGCCCTCAGCTGCCACTGGCTAATGTGTTCTGCTTGGAGGTGGTGAAATCTGGTCATAGATGCTGGCACTTGCCTCGGGTCACGCATAAACACACACACATGCACAAATGTGCTAACTTGTCCCTGAGGGTGTGACAAGAGGACAGTGAATCAAAGGACGCTGAGAAACAGTCATCTCTGACACAAATTGACTCAGACACCCATGTTCTTCCTCAGAATAACCTTTACATTGCACTGCTTCAGATGTTGGTATGCATAGAGTATATATAGTGAGCAATGCAGTGGCATGGAAACAAAGATAATTGCTGAGAAAAACTATTTTACAAAGTACAAATACACTGTATTTGTACGTGTATATCGAGAACCCATTCAAATTTCCTCTTTTAAATGACTTGTTTGTATTTCATTGTTCCCTTTATTTGGACCCACTCTTCTCACTGGACTGTGTGTCAGAATGTGATGTTTAATTACCCTACCTCCACCACATTCCCCGTCCAGTGACCTTCAGGTGTACAGCAGAGAACGATGCTGTTTAGTTGTTGATATGTGGGTGGATAAAAAATGGTCCCATTTTGTCCCTGAAACCAATTATTTGCCTCCCCTTTGAATAATTGTACGATGTTGGTTAAGGTCACAGCTAGACAACTTCAATTTCTCATGACTCAATTTTACTTTGACTCTATACCCACAGCATTATCATTACAAATAATAACTTAAGGTAAACAAGCATATAACTCTCTACAGCTGTCCTTTTGAAGTCCTTGAGAATCCATGCAGACTCACTTAATGGAAGCAAAACCACATTGTATGCACACACACATACAAAAATAGCAAACCAATTTTCAAGCTACAGATATATTTTTCCATCAGCTTATTGTGGAACAAACTGTTGAACGGTGAAGAAAAATGCTCCAGGGAGTTCACTTTGCCATTCATGTGTCCTATCTGTGCTGAAAGTGCTGGTGTAGATATTGCACCCCCCCCACCCCCACCCCCATCACCCCTACCACTTTATCCAAATGTGTAGAAAGACGCAAGGTGGTGCAGACATCAGCAGTTTAGTGAATCTCTGCATGCAGTGAGAAAAAGGAGGACCTGAGGAAAAAGGTCAAAGCAATATAAATTTGACATGTAGATAGGAAGGGCTTTTTCACCTTCTGGGGGTCTGGATATTCTGTGCCACGGTTTTGCACATTACAGAGCTGTGTGCTGTGCGCAAAATACTCTTTCTTCCTACCAAGTATAAACCTTTATTTTTGTGTGTTTTATGTTGTTTTTTTTTTTGCTGCATTTCATTTAACAAGTTGAACACCTTACCTTAACATACATTATGTACAAATTAATGATGGTAACCTACTTACTTGGTAAACAACTGAAGTTTGACTTTACTACAGTTTGATTAATGCGGGTTCAGAAAAGCTGCTGAGTTGCAGCTATACTGCAGTGGCTGTAGCTCAGGATGTAGATGAAGAATGTTAGTTTCTGTGTGAGCACTTAGGCTCAGTGAATGGATGTAGTGTAAAAGTGCCAGTCAAAAAGACTAGAAAGGCGCTATACAAATAGGGGGCATTTACTGAAAAACAATCGATTGTGCGTCAATATTCAAAAAGTCAAATAGGCTAGCACACACAAAATCACTTTGTGTGCATAAATTTGTAAATTGTATCGGGTCTCCGATTTTCCACCACTGTCCTAAAGTGAATAAACCAAATCAACATACTTTACTTTGTTTGTATCATCTATACTGAGTAGTTGTTAGTGGCTTAATAAAAACACCATTAAAATGTTGAGGAAATAAATATATTTATTTTGCTCCATTCAAAGAAATAGGTTTAAAACAAAAGTGAAAAACTATAATGTCTCATAAAACACAATTAAGAAAATATAAATAGGACACAGAATTTAGTAACACAGAAAGTGGGAAAAATTTGGTCTCAGTCTCCATTGTCTCCATCTTTGTACTGAGGTCTTTGTGCCATGAAGCCACTACTCCACCAATTGGTCACAACCTTAGAGTCATAGTGTTTTGCAGGAGGGCCATGAACAGAGAGAGATTCACAGGAGGCAGATAAGCATGTTGTTGGACAGGCGGGACCTCCAGTCTGACTTGATCCCCTTTCATGCTGGAGAAGCCCACTCACAGCAAAAGGAGCTCATGGGGAGGATGAGGCTGATCTCTGCGACCACCTGCATGTGCTAAACTAGAACTGGCCGTCTCTTCCAATGGCACCCTGAATCAGCCGCTGCCAAGGCACGTGGGAATTCAAGTGCCTGTAGTGATGGGCACCGTAAATCTTTAGGTCAGGCAACTCTTGCCTAGCTGCCTCTATGGATTCAAAGTCCTCTCATGTCTCAAATACTGGACAGAAAGGATCCATGATGGCATTCAGCTCAGCGGTGCCAAATGTTGCCAGATTGGTGTTGTCTTTTGGCCAGAGTAAGGATATTTTAGTAATATTAATCACAAATACATATGTGTCAGTGACAAATATAATTTTTCGCCTGACATTTGTCTCTTAATGCCAAATCTAAAAACAATTGATTTACTAAGAATTATTGCGTAGATGACAACAGGAAACACAATGGAGGTGGGAGTGTTTAAATTAGGGTTTTGCGTGTTTTAATGGTTTCCGCCATGGAGAGCCAGGAGGGAAAGCAGCCACAGCGTAAAAACCTTGGTTTGTTTCGTTCAGTGCGTCCCGAGTATGTGGAAATTGTATGTACCTGCCCATCCTGTCCAAGTACTTTGGACAGAACACCTGGAAAAACTGCTTTGGGAAACCCCAGCAGAAACGGCTACAGTATGGTGGAATGACCCAGACGCGAGGAAATGCCAGCAGGTCGTGCTTCATCCAGCCCGAGAGAACAATCACCGACCGTCCGCACCGTGGAGTCCTATCAGATTTCTTGACCCAAATGGGAAGTTAAGCACCAGAGGCTTTGTTGACGATGTGAAGTGGTTGCAGTTTGGTTGGGTTTAGGCACCAAAAGTACTTGGTTATGGTTAGGAAAACATCATCGTTTGGGTGTAGTCACAGAATCTGATAGGTCACAGATTTTGGTGTTACAGGGGCTCTCCGCAGCGCCACGCAACTTTCTAAACTCCTCCATCTCACGGAGAAAATAAATCAGGTCGAAACTAAATTTGCTTTATTGGCATGAATGTTAATACAACAGTATTGCCAAAGCTAAAGGAAAATACAAAAAAAATCTATTCATATAGTTCATTGAATAAATAGAATAAAATGATAGTATTTCTATTCTAGATATAGAATAATATTATCTAATATTGTTAATTTCTCTACGTTTTCTTTCATTACGGCTGTGTCTCCTTCTGGCAACAATAACAGAACTATCTCTGCGCAACACTTGGCGGTTTGCACCTTCCTCTCAAACGTATTATATACAGAGGCTGTTGCACTCACATGAAATTGCGTTTAGGCTTGGTAGATCACATTGCGTGTAGTAAATAAATGTATTTTCATGTTACGCCCCAAATTGCATATTCATTAAGGCAAAAGTACTAAAGGACCACAGGCGCTATCTTGCGCTTTTGCAGCTCAGTGCATCATGGGAGGTTTCCCGGCAGTCTAGGCCTATAGCGGCATAACTAAGTGATGGGTCAGAGCTCACCTGAGCCAGCCCTAACCACAAACTTTATCAAAGAGGAAAGTCTTCAGCCCACTCTTAAATGTGGCGTCTGCATAACCAAATATAGCATCCAAACTCTTTGATAAAGAGTGTTGAAGAGAGAAGAACAGATGTAATGAATAAGCTAATGTTATTATTTTAGGGGATCCATTCATTATAAGACGGCACCTCTATACTGAAACGCAGCTGCACTGCAACACTTTACTAATTACTTATACATGGGCACAAGGCATTTATTAATACCTACCGGGCTCCAAATAATTTGAGGTGTCAAAAGTGTAATAAATTTAAGATTGTAGGAGTTTAGTAAAATCCTTTTAGTGCTTGGAAGTTTTTTCTGTTTATAAATAACGTGGATGAAAAGCAACACATTTGAACTCAGGCCAAAAATCTACTTTAGTGGGTGATAATAAATCATGATTATTAAGATTGAAAGTTCATTCTTGACCATGGCAACAAAAGTTAACAAAGCAATCTCACAACTAAGTTGCTGTAGTAGCTGTTAGCTTTTCTGTGTTTTTCCCCCTGACAGTTATGTGAACTTTCAGTCACTTTTAAGCAAACATAGACAAGTTCCTAAAATCCTTAAAGTGCAATGAAAATAGAAATTTGAACATCTACAGTCCATCTGCAGATATAGATTATTGCTTTGGATAATTAATTCCTTCATACATGCTGCCACCCTTTAGTACAACAAAAAACTAACAAAAGTCATAAGGGTTTTAGGGTACCTATTTTAGCAAATGCTTATAAGTCCCCAGGGTCCACTGTGAGGACAGAGAATCTTGTGTTTAAAGGTCAAATGAGTAAGATTTGTTGTCCACTCCTCCCCAGCTCAGTGAGTTAGGGGAGCGGTGTGAGAACAAAGCAGTGAAACAGAGAAATAAAAGTTTAATTTCTGATTGTTTCACAGCAGTTACGTTCCAAAGCACAAACAAACACGGCCACACCTTCACACAATCCTGGGGGAAGGATTTTTTTGTGACTGCAACGCACGCTTCATCGTGTCTGTGTGTGTGTAGCTCGGTCAAAAAGACACACCTGCAGCTCTTTTTACAGCCATGACACAAAAGTAGCAGAGGAGAGAGACAGAGACAGTAACCTGCACGCTGTTAGTGGCTGGGGGCTGCACACCCACTGCCACTGCAGAGACTCCCCGAACACAGCAAAATAATAAGATGCTGCTACACTAATACTGGCAGAGAGCAGGGTCTCTGCCAGTATTGATGATGATTGAAAGGGATTATTTTTATAGTCTATGCATATAGTTTTTCTTTAGGAAAATCCTACTCATTCTACCTTTTTAATAAGATATTATCTATTAATCCTTACTGATTTAAATGTGACTATGAATCGTGATATTGATTTTGGTTCTGCATTAAATGGATCTTGTGGCGAGAATGTTTTGATTATGATTGTTTTTAACTAACAGCTCAGAAACAAGAAAAACTAAGTGCTGCATGCTCAGACAGACCCACACACTGCTGGTGGCGTAATATCTATTCACACATTCCCACTGACACGGAGATGTTAATGGGAAGTGACAGCCTCCCCTAGACGCCAATCAATCAGCATGTCCTCACGCTCTAAGACAGCCTTCACATGCGACAGACGTGGTGTGAGTGTTTCAGTCCGTGAAGTCCTGTAACTGGACGTTCAGGTCAGTCTTAGTGTGCAAATAGCAACGTCGGTAATTATTTCGATGATGGAACATAAAAGGCCAAACTCACACAGGATGGGATTTCTCTCTATCAGTCCATCTCTAACTTTCTATATCTTCCTTGTGTCCATGACACAGAACAGGCATGTAGAAATCATTTAAGAGAGAGCTGTTCTGAAAAGTGCATCATGTACATTGATTCATCTGAACAAAAGGAAAAAAAGGGAGTGACTAGTGGCTGAATGGGTGAAGTGCAGATGTTGTAACTGGTGTGTATGTGTGTGTTAGAGAGTGACAGAAACAGAATGAGAGAGAAAAAACATGTTTTGGTCTCCTGCGAACCTCTCATGGAATTTGAGGAGAACAAGGGGTCTAGGTTTCTTCCAGTAATTGTGGTTAGAATTATGAGAGCACGTTAGTGTTAAGCCGTTTCTTCTATGACTGGCTTAATCAGAACAAAAAATCAAAGTGTAAAAATGAAAAAAGAACAAGTCGGGCACATAACCCCCCCCCCCCCCCATAAAAACCAAAAGGTACAATTTTTACTTTTAGGTTTTTGTACTGATTATACAAAAGCAGATGAAATGTTTTAGAGGTGCCAGCCTAGTTGTTGGATTTTGTTACTTTTGGACAAAGCCAGGCTAGCAGTTCTCACTGTTTCCAGTCTTTGTGTTAAGATAAACTACCAGACAGCTGAGATTAGCTTCAAATGTTGCATACAGATATAAAAGTGCTATCCATCCCCTTATGCAACTCCTGGTGAGAAACTGAACAAGCGTATTTCACAAAATGTTGAACTGTTCCCTTAAGACAACGAAAAGCACTTGGGTACAGTTCAGGAAAGATTATGGTCATGGTTAAAGGAAAAGTTTAACCTTTTGAGAAATATGCTTATTTGCTTTCTTGCCGAGAGTTAGATGACAAGATTGATACCACTCTCATGTCTGGATGTTAAATATGAAGCTGCAGCCTGCAGCCGGTTAGCTTAGCTGCTGTAACGAAACAGCTGGCCTCGCTCTGTCCTAAGGTAGCAAAATCCACAAGCAGCTCTGGAGCTCACTAATTAACACATTTGTAAAAAGTGATAAGTTGTGTTTGTGATCCTGAAGCCAGGCAACCAGCGGGGACTCTGGGAAGTTATTGCGCCTGGTCAACAAGTAGTCCAGCACGTTATCCCCTGTAAAACCACACCGTGTCATTTTTACTTTACTTATTGAAAAAATTACTAACAGCAGAAAATGTTTCAACAATTGGGATGTGTGTCATTGCATATGGGAAAGTGTGTACTGAGTTAACAGATTCTTGCCGTGTGGGAGACCAGTATGTATTACTGCCGTGGGATGTTGTCACTTCAAATAATGACATACTTGTACACTACCCTGAATTATATGAACATCACACTTCTTCTTCCATTAGCAGAAAATGTTGCCAGTGAGTATGTATTATTAGGTGCCCTATAAACATTGTTCGTAGGAGACGGGGTTGCAACTGGAACTACTGTAGGACCCAATTGTGTGTGGTTGGGGGAGGAAGCATAAAAGGATAAATGGAACAAAAGAGAGCTAAGAAAGGTGAGCAAGGAGTAAGGATATAAACTAAAAAATTATAGCTAAGGGAGGAAGGCAGTAAATAGATATTAGAGGAGGAAAAGCTGGATAACTTGGCATTGTGTTTGTTTGTGTGCCTCATATTTCGCCTCTCTGTACACCCACATTTCCCCTTCCTGCCTTATTTATCCCATATCACCGTCCTTCCTCTCCATCCTCCCTTCCTTCCCCCTCTAGAGCAGATCTGAGTAGCTCTGACTTTCTCTCCTTCCAACCCCAGCTTTCATCTCTTTTGGTCACCTTGCATCCCGCTGCCTCTCACCTCAACTTCTAACCCACTCACCATGCCTCCATCCGTCCTTTTACTTCAGCCAGCTTCCGTTCTCTGCGTCCTCCCTTCCGATCTCGTTCTCCTTCAGCGCCAGCCTCCGTCCTCCTTTTTCCTCCAAGCCTTTTGTTGTTTACCCCTTCCATGTTCTGTAGCTTTCCCACAACCTTTCGTTTAGTTTTGTCCCTCCCACTCTTCACCTATCTCTCTATCTCTGCCTTCTTCCCTCTGTGCAACAGATCTTTCTCTGCAGGTCTCTGTACACCTGAAAGCACACTACCATCTGCTCAATGCATCTCTTCCTTTGCCTTACATCTTTTAGTATCATATCCAGCTCCTCTCTTGTTTTCTCTCTGCTCTTCTCCAGAGTTTCCTCTGAATCCATTTAAACCTATCAGTATGCCCTTTAGGAAACACACTTTAGAACAAGTGAAAGATAAGATTTCATGATTTTTCACTATTTTGTAGGTTATGTGTATTTTTCAATGAATGGGTTATGTGTTTTATATATGTGATTTAACAACCCTAACAGGAAAAAAATACACAAAACTGCTCAAGTCTTTTGCCATTTCATTAGATTTTTTTGACTCAGAAAATGATCCTTACATAAATAACTGGCCAGAGATATATCAGTATGTTCAGTACCTTTCTGATCCACCAATGACTGGAATCAGACGGTTTTCAGCTTGATCTTCCATGACCGGAGCAGATCAGTCTCACATATCTGATTCCGTGCCGGTCAAATTTACACGCATGCTGCGCCGCACGATGGCTCACATCACACACTCAGCAGTTCAGACATTAACCAACTATTGTGTCCTCCACAAACCGACTGATGCTAAAACATGTTGTCAGTGTGGAAGTTCTTCACTAAAATGAACCGGGTTTTTCCACACAGACTTTACTTGGGCAACTGCTGACAAAGAAAGTCAACAGAGCAGACACGTACAGAGAGAGAGGAACAGAAAGAGACAGATGTGTTAGGTGTGTGTGAATGTCTGAAGGGAAAAGCAAAGTGAGCAGATTAAAGTGACAATAGTTTGTGAGTTAAATGAAATAATAATAAGGTATGCCTCTGTCCCGCAGTTATACTGTCACTTTGTACATTTGTAGGAAAAGCTTTGTCCAGTAGCCTAACCTGAAACACTTGTTTGAGATTTGTTTGAGATTGAGAGAAGGTCCTGTCAGCTGGTGCAGTTTTGGAGAAAATACAAAATTATTATTTAATAGTCAGTATTTTATTATGAACATACAATTGAGTGGACTCGAATGAAAGAATAGCCAATGCTTAATATGATGCCAGTATTTAATGGTTCATTAAAATGAAAGAGGCTTGTTTGGCACCTACTGTTTCATACCTTCATACCTTCCTGACATTTCACTGCAGTATCTATGGTATATAGCATGGTGGTATGGTATGAGCAGGGAAGTTGAGCAGTAAATGTACAGTGTAGGTTACAGTTAGTGAACAAAGGCTGCAGCTAAAGCTCCCAGGTGAGTTATTTACCAGCTGCTGGAAAAGTGATTGTGTTGTTGATGATGTCAGGCAGTGTCATGTGGTGTTGCCCGCCTATGTTATATAGCAATATAGCATCTCCATGTCAGTTTAAGATTATTATTATTTTACTGTTTGAACTGTCTACTGTACATTTTCCTTTGTTCATGTTTTTTGCTTTGTTTCTCTCATGCTGTGTTTGTTTCTTTACAATATATGAAGGCCATTTGTGTTTTGAGTTACATCTCCTCTCCTGTTGAGGTATAGTCATTTCCTGTGAAAGGGATTAAAGGCATAAGAACATAAGAACATTCATGTCAGGTACACTTGCCATGTCTTGGCATTCACTCCCCTGAGAGTATTTGTGTGTGTGTATGTTTGATTGCATATGGGAAGGTTTTACTGTGTTAACAGACGGTTTTTGTGTGGAAGACCAGTATGTATGGCTGCACTTCAAATGATGTAAAGGTACTGAAAAGAATGTAGTCACCTTTGTGTGTTTAAGACCTAAGTGGGAGTTTGGCTCCTGTGTGCTCACTGGAGGGACAGAAACACCAACACGTGTCAAATTGTACAAGGACAACAAGAACTATAGGATCCGGAGTGATGCTGTTCCTGTGTGTTTATGCGTGTGTGTGTGTACTCACTCTTGTATGTCTAGCTTTGTGAGGAGCAATGAAGAAATTTTTGGAAAGTGAGGACATTTTGGCTGGTCCTCACTTTTAAAGGGCTCTATAACTTTTATTTTAAAGGTATTTTTACACCTGGGCCCTATTTTCACATGTTCACTCCTCTCTCCAACTCTGACTCACATTTCGTTGTCTTCCTGCAACAACTCGACTCTCATTTCAGATTTCAGAGCAAGAATTGTCCTTGAGTGAGACTTTTGTTTCTGGTTAAGAGTGTCACGCAGTATGGTGGCAGAAAATTGAAAATTGATGCTGATAATTATATATCTACCACTGTGTACTTATAGTCACCTTCCCTGACATTATACTGTCCACTAGGACATGCCAGGATTTGGGTGTGTGTATGAACATCTGTGAAATTGTTATGTCTTATGCCTCTCCATTGCTGTGGGAAGTGGAGTTTTCAAGGTCTCCCTGCTTTAAATGTTATAATATAATATAATAATAATATAATAATATATAATAATCTTTATTTGTAGAGCACTTTTCAAAAACAAGTTACAAAGTGATTCAACAAGTGCAAAGACAACAATACAATACCCAAAATACAACAATACAAGCAAGAAAACATTGAAAAGACAGACTAAATGCTCTGTCCCCTTTAGTTTTCAGTCGAGAAATATAACAAGGGAGAGGCCATGAAGAGCTTTAAAAGTGATCAATAAAATTTTAAAGTCAATACTAAAACACACTGGGAGCCAGTGTAATTAAGCTAAAATAGGAGCAATGTGGTATATTTCTTTGTTCTGGTTAAAAGCCTGGCAGCTGAGTTCTGGACAGTCTGGAGTCGATCAGTAGATTTTTGGGTTAAACAAGTGAAAAGGTTGTTGCAATAATCCAGGCGTGATGAGATGAAGGCGTGTAAAATTGTCTCGGTGTTCTTAAAAGTTAACATATATCGAATTTTTGCTATATTTCTAAGTTGATAAAAACATGATTGAACAACCGTTGTTGTGTGCTGCTCAAAATTTAAATTACTATCAAATCAGACACCAAGGTTCTTTGCAACAGGCTTAATGTAATTTACTAGGGAACCAGCAGATGGCAGTATTTGTTTTGCCATCTGCGGGGACCCAATGACCAGGATTTCTGTTTTGTCTGAGTTCAGCTGGAGGAAATTTGACATCCATTTTTTAACTTCACAAAGGCAGTTGTTAAGTGAACTCAGCATTCCAGGATCTGTGGATCTGATGGGGAAGTACACCTGTGTGTCATCAGCATAAATATGAAAAGAAATACCATGTTTATGGATAATATGTCCAAGGGGAGGCAGATACAAGGAAAACAAAATAGGTCCTAAGACCAACCCCTGAGGCACACCATATTTAACTGGACAGAACGAAGAGACATAGTTGTTTACAGACATAGTTGTTTACAGTTATGTTTGACCTCTGCTTGGGGCCAGATGTCTGATACTGCCCTAGGTGGTAGAGATATACCCCAGCTGAATCTTTTGTAGCACTTGTTTTTTGTCTTCCTTTAATAAATACCAAAAGACAACGGTTTGTTGTAATCCATTTATTTGTTCAATTCTGCACCTGGAGATATACAATTTCAACGACACCGGGAGTCACTCGTAGGGATACTTTCCATGATGTTGTTAGACATCTTGTATAACAGTTTGAGCCTGTCAGTGGGAAGAAGAAGCACTTTTTGTTGGACGTAATTTTGATAGGTGCAATTGGTCCAGAGGAATACATTGCAGCCACTGCAGCCGGTTTGTGGCTGCCAGCTGAAGCAATCTACTGCACAGATTCCAAAACTTCTTGTACCTACTAGATGTTTCGACCCCAAAATATGTGAAACAGGTTTTAAAATAACGAACTTACGGTGCGTTTTTGGCTTATTCACCATAGTTCTTACTCTAACAGGTAAGGCACTCAAATATTGCCTTATTGTCAGTAATAAATAACAGAAATAAATGACACGTCAGTAATGCTCTATTGTAACACCTGTCAATAATTCCTGAGGCCTGCACTTATTTGTACAGAGCAGGCACAACAGACTGACTAAAATACACATGTGAGGCCACATTGTAGTGGGCTCAGGCACTTTGACCATATGCTTAAATTCTGATTTCGCCAAGATTGAGGATGGTCGCCAATTTTTCCTACACATAGACTTTCATTGAACGGGCCGGCAGGTATATTAACGGCCACCTAAGTATATATTTGACCCATTTTAGCATTTTGCAGAGAAACACGTTGAGCGTTATCTATACGTTACAAGACACGGACACAGTGGATATTTTACAAGTACGGACCAGGTAAAGTGATCAACACACCAGTGAACACACCAGTGCAGATGTCATTTGTTAGCTACCACGTTGGTTTAATTTTCATAGGCTACGCTGTTAACAAGCCTCTGCATGCGGCGCACCTGCTGCTGTAAACAGAAACACGGATGGAAAAATCCAGAAGACGAGTTCTGTCATTTCGCCGACTTTATTGCACAATAGCGTACAGACAACAACTGGTGCATTGTTAAAACTTTCCAGTTAAAACTCGCACTCCAGAATTTGTGTTGCACATGCGCAAGTAGGTAGACTCAAATACAGTATTTTGACAGTAATTGAGTGGGTCACAAAGCCTACCGAACTGAAGAAACATGTCAGACTGCCACTTGGTAAATTAAACTGACATTTACCTCAACATCTGACAGTGTCTTCAAATTGAAAGAGGCTATTTGATTTACCATGATTTCATTGTAATTTTTCATTGTAATCAATGCGCCAGTCAATGAGAAGATCATTAGACAATGTAAACAATGCAGATTTCAAAACATTTTTTAAATGTAGCTTTTCAAAAGGTAGGAAATTCAAGTTTGTTAGACTTAATGAGTAAAAAAAGATTTGACCACTTGAGGGCAGCAGAAATAACAACTTTCTAGTGTAGATATGATGAACTTGTTAGCAAAGAGTTGCCTATTTAGATGTCCAGCACTTACAGAGCAGTATAAGCGCTGATTTGGAGTTGTATTTGTCACTCTTCAATCACTCTTCTTTTAGCTCTATCAACTCCTGTAGAAAATATCTATTTATTTAGCGAGTAAGAGGAAAACTAAAAAGAAGGTAGAGTCATAGAGGATTCAACAGTAAAAAATGGAGAGTTGTGAGAAAGGATGAGAAGTAAAAAGGGGAAAAAATTGACGGGGAAAAAAAGTTTACCGTGGCACTTTTCAGATTGTGGAAGGGTTTTGATTTTAGTAAAATATGTGTAAATATACTCAGTCTGATAAGAATCAAACAGACTTAACATCAGCTGACCTCTACATCTATCAAGTCGAGGTGGCACACAGACAAGACCAAATTAAGATTCCCTTAGAAACTGATGTTTTTCCTTTCTTAAATATTCTCTTTACATGAATATTCCCTTTATAAGCCTTCTTATTTGATTTCAAAAGCAAAACATGCATGCTTATTAGACAACACACAAAAGCTCAGCTCAAAAAGAAATGATTCACCCAGCCCTTCACCCTTTGGACTTTACCACTTTGCTTACAGCACAGTGTCACTCGGAAGATTAAAAAAAAAGATGGATCTTCCTCTGCTCACTGGAATTTTTCTCTCGACACTTAGGAGGCAAGAGCACACCCCATTTTGTGGGTGACTGAGTGTCAGGTTTAGATGGGTGTGGAGCGGTGAGTGAGAGTGCACATATCCACGCACACTGATTTAACACACATACACGTGGTAGAAGGAGCACTGATATTTTATTCATTTTACACACAAGGAGAAGACCTGACAAAGGTCACGCTGTGTCACATTTTATTTCATGAAAATGGGACATGTCACTTTGTTGCAGCTTCTCATCTAATTTTATTCATTACACGACATTCATTATTCATTATTTTGTTCATTACACGACATATAAGGGGAACACACTTTCAGAGCTATATTGTGTTGTTTATTTTTAACGCTTGCAGAACACTGGTACAGGATGTTTTTGCTTTTAATGCCAGTGTTTTTAAGTTACTATTCCTTTGGCAACTGCAGTGAAGAGATGAAGGTATGGGGAAGGCAGAGGTGGAAATGGTGGGGACTGGACAGTAATTCGGTCAGGAGAGAACGTCGTTCCTGCTCAGATTTAAAAATGTATTTAATGTTTTTTATAGGGGGAATCGTTTATAGCTGTTTTATGTTGCTTATAAAGCATGTTTGTGAAACAAATATTTATTTATCATTTATTTAGCCAAATTTTTTCACCATTGCATAAATTAGATAGGCTTGAATACGTGTGCACTCCAAATTTAGGTGCGGCTAGCCTAATCGCCTTCTCAGAAACGAGTGACACAAACACTCAAAGCGGGTCAGACCGTTTGTTGCCTTTTCTAAGAAGACAATTTAGCAATGTCTGCAAACAGCGATTTTTGCGTCTTTCTCAGACACTTGTCACATTTATTCGGTGTTTTGACGTATTAGGCTGAAGTGCTTTTTTTTGGCTATTTTCGGCCAATTAAGTTTGGTGGCCAAACATTCGGTGCATCCCTTTAAAGAACCGAACCGCTAAGAGTAGTGGTATCAAATTGATACGATATTCATTCATAAACACCACTACAATTTATTCAAATGACCACCCGTGGGTCCCGGAGCAGAGAATAGTATAAACAAACCAGCTGTTAATTTGTCTATTAAGATATTTATTTTGTTAAGGAAAGAAACTGAAAAAAATATTTGACTTAATTTTACTCATGTATATTTGTTGTGAAAAGATTTTATTATTATTTTAAATGTCCTACCTCAGATTTGTTAAGTGATCTACTGTTTGGGAAGTGTTAAAACCACAATTAACCATCTGTTTTTTTTCACCTTTCACTTAGGAGCAAAAATCAATTAAATTTGAAAGAAATATTGATTTGACAATGATATGAACTTTTTTTTATCGTAATAATATTTTTGGCCATATTGCCCAGCCCTATCTATATTTAAATAAATATATAATAATATTTTAAAGAAACATCTTCTGATGGAAGAACTAGGGCACATCATCAGTGATGTTACCTGTGGTTATAGGGTGTTTCGGGTCTTTCGAACATCACCCAGCTGAGGTAGATCAAGCCTCAGCTTGTGCCCTAGTAGCAATCTCCCACGGATCCCCTCTCTTGATCCAGAACCACCTGGAGGCTTTCTCTGCAGCCTCTATGCTGTTAGAGATGGCTCTTCTTCTCTTCTCCCCTGAGATCCCAAGTGCCGTAAAAGCAATACAGAGAGACTTTCCTGCAAAACCTCTGCACCCAACCTCCACTGGTAAGCACCTTGCCTTCCAGCCTTTACTGTGGCAGTTGCTGACTAGTCCCTCATATCGCTCCTTCTTTCGCTCAAAGGCCTCCTCCATCCGTTCTTCCCATGGCACAGTGAGCTCCAGCATGACTATGTTCTTTGCTGTCTCCGACACCAGGATGATGTCAGGTCTAAGGTTTGTTTTGGCGACATGCGGTGGAAACTTGAGTTGCTTGCCTAAGTCTACTGTCACTTGCCAGTCCTGTGCAATGTTGAGAAGTCCTGATGTTGATTTAGATGTTGTTGTTGGCTTATCTCCGGCTCTGATGAAGCTGATGGTGTGCTTCTTTGGTTTTGACCTCCGACAGATGGCAATGGCACTACAGATGCTCTCAGAGATAGTCTTGAGCACATGATCGTGAAGCCAGCGGTATCGGCCTTCCCCCAGTGCCTTAGGGCAGCAACTCAAGATGTGCTCGAGGGTCCCCCTTCTCTGGCACAGGGAACAAGCTGGAGTATCGACCAAGCCCCAGCAGTGCAGGTTGGACGGACTGGGAAGGACATCATAGACGAGATGGTTCCTAACCCAGCCCTTCCTCTGGTGACTCCTTTGGTGAATTTCCCAGGGAGGCCCGTTTTGTCGACGTCTCTCAACCACACTTCTAGCTCATTGCAGGTGTTCTTAATGAAGGCTGTCTCCCTGAGACTGCTGTTGAAAAACTTCCCCAGACTTTTGACAGGTTTCTCAGTGATAGTAGGGATTGGTGTTCCTGAGATATATAAGTGAATTTTATCCACTACTTTGCCCTTCTCCAAAACCAAGGTTCTGGATTTTTCCAGCTTGAATGACATCCTGGCCCCTATCCATTATCCTCTCCAACCCCTTCAGGATCCATCTTTTTAAATAAATATAATATATTTAAAATTATAATTTCACTGAATGGTTTAGGGTCAGAATTCATTTCTGATCTTCTGCTTAGTTATAAACCATCCAGACCTCTTAGGTTATCTGGGACAAGTCTGCTTACTGTCCCCAGAGTCAAAACTAACATGTAGAGGCAGCGTTCAGTTTTTATTTGGGCTGCACGATTTGGAGAAAAAATCATATTGCGATTATTGTGAACAATATAACGAATGGTACTATTAATTATCAAGGAATGCGTGAAATACTGACATTCTCAAATGTGTATTTCTCAACTTGAACAAAAGTTAAACAATATATATAACAATAACTAGTAAAGCAGATGTAAAACAGAACAAGGGGAGCGTGTTGTTCTACAGAGGAGGCGGCTAGAAGCAGCACATATTGGCGCACAGATTCAATGTAATCTAATCTGTCTAATGCAAAGTCTCTATCCACAACCTAAAGGAGAACATGAGTGTAGATGAGTGTATTAAATAAAGAGTATAATGTTTAGTTAATAGTTTACTGTTAGTATAACAATAATATACTACATTCATTATAATTTCACATAATAGTATACTGTTTTACCACTAGTCGAATATTAAATCCAGTTACAGCTGTTTCATTTCTGTGCGTTGTTTTTATTTATTTAATCATTGTGCAAGCAAAAGGCTGTAGTCAGGCAGTGGTCTCTAATTTGTTAATGCTAAATACTAACTTGTCAATAATCATGTTGTTCAACATTAAATGATTTGCTGTAGCACGTCAAACTTTTTTTTACGTCCCGCCCCATCCAGGCTATGATTGGTCGTTTGAAGAAAAGTGACTGACAAGCACGTTGGCTCTGTGAAAAGTTAAACATATTGAACAACAAAAGGCACCGATACAGCTAACGATAAATGCCCAGCGAGCTAAACCCAAACCTTCCGTATCTTCTCCCAGTTTTCTTCTGTCAGCAACCGGCGCACTGGCATTTCTCCCGGTGTTCCAGTGGCGAGTGCGACTATGTTTTGAACGATTAGCGGCGGGGCGGGAAGTGGGGTTATGGTAGGTTGTTGTCTTAAAAGTTACTTGCAGACTGCTCATAAATCATTTTTCTCTTTGTATGTTGGCTTATCTGTTTTTAGGGGCACATGCGAGAGCCCGGTGTGGGTGGAGATAATGAGCAGCCTGCAGCGCATAAAGAGAAGAGACCGTCACACACAGTTTTACTGTTTAATTAAATTGCACACTTTTTGCGGTTATGTAATCGCACATGACGACATCGCGGTTGCGATTAGATTAATAGTGCAGCCCTAGTTTTTATGGACCAAATATCTGGAACAAAACTGCAGGTCTGCTGTAACTCTCAGTTCTTTTAAATCTAGTCTGAAGACAGACTACCAGTCGACTTGGAGAATCTTTGGTTGTGGGCAGCCCTACTGCTTGTTGCACTAACCGGTGACACAGAGTTGTCACTGGGTAATGCACCAGTGTACTCAGTTGGGCTGTGTGACAGAAACTTACCATGATCTTTACTAGAAAGGCTTTGATGTCAGCAGATGTAACATAACCAGTAGTGGTGCAATGGCTCACAAAACTCACGGTTCAAGGCCAAATTACTTAGCTGCAAAAAAAAAATATATATATATAGCGGCTGTTGCTGAAATAGATCTCAGTCATGACAGCAAAAGTTACTCACAGAATCACTTCCTCTTAAGTGATTGTGCCTACAGAATAAAAATGCGAGCAGTACTTTATGTCATGTTTAATTGAGAGCTTTTACTTTGAAAAGTTCTGAAGCAAATTCAAAAGAGTCTCTGGCTTGCTTGACACACCTCTGAAAAAGAGATCGCGGATTTCCCTGAATAAGAAAAGCAGGAATTTCCTCTGCCTGGAGATACTGGGAACACGAAAATAAGCATTCATAGGTTGATGTGGACCAATCGGCGGGATGTACACACTCCTGCACATGCTTAATTGTGATATGTAATACGATCTCTTCACAATCAAAAAAAAGGAAGAAAAATACTAGCAGCAAGTGAGAACTGAACACACAACCCTCCAAAGAGTCTTGTGCACTACCAACTGAGCTAATCACACACACAGTAAATGTTGGAATATAAATAATCAATTGACATGTTCTGACCCGCCATCTAGATGAGTCCCAATACCAGACTTATTTGACGACCCCCGCTGTAAAAGTTTTGTCCACCACCATTCTTCCATCATCATTAAACTTCACAGGGAAGCCACAATGCTCCCATACATGTGACTTAAATGATGCGGGAGGCTTTTTGTTCCTCTGCTCCTCTGCTAGCCAGGACTATCTGCTTTTTTCGTCTTTTTCGTCTTCATTCGTGCTTTTTACAACACAACTTGTGGATTGATTTGTTGGGATTCAGCAGGCCTCATTCATGTGAAAATATAACTGCCATTTTAAATAATATTATAAACCTTCATCGCTTCAGAGGAAAACAGCATGCATGTCTCTGCATCTGTCTTTGCACTGCAACTCTGCATTGTGATTTACGTAACTATTACCTTAGAAAGTAACAGTGGCATTAAGACAGTGTGATGGTTAAACTTTGCAGTCAATCCGTATGCCAAACCTTGGGGGCAGTCCGTACTGATCATGGATCAACTATGATCCATTTCACCACTAGTAACCAGTATGACACTCACTCACTCACTCACTCACTCACCCTCTCTCTTTCTCTTCCTTACTCACTCCCTTTTGTCCTCACTTCAATTTTTCTACTGGTCAAGTTAATGGGTCTTTAACCTTGTGTCAATGAGCTAGGGGCTTTGGTGTGATCGCCCACACCATGACTGTTCCCTTCCCAATTAGGCAGAGATGCAGGCCAGAAGACAGTTTCTCTCTCTCACTGTGTGTGTGTGTGTGTAAGAGATCCTCAAACATAGCCCGAGGTGCCCACAATGAGTGCCATTATTGTCGTTAATGACAAAGATAATGGGATACAGACCCACACGCACACATGCACACACGCACACATAAACACCACACACACATATACTCTCTCTGTCTCTTACTCTCTAAAAATCACCCTCTCAACCACAGATATAAACATAGTAATGATTGTTATTATACACACAGATTCCCACAGGGAGCTTGTGAAGATAATACAATCAGGAGATTATTAGCATCACCAGACTTGAAGCGATTAATTTTATCAAGAGATTGGTGATTTGATACAGTACAATTCCATTGTGTGTGGCTGATGTCTGAGAGATTGTATGAAGCCTAATATTAACTCGGCTATATTATTAAATGCCTAAGTAATTTTGTTAGCAACTAAGGATGACAGTGACCTTACATGAACTACAAATCAGTTTATAGTGCGCCTCATTGGCCTTTTTGTCCAAATAGCCCCAAACTCCAAACTCAGGAACTGAATCAGAATCAGTGCTGTGTTCTTTTTTTTTTGCGTTCTTGTTTGCATTTTTTTTAACTGACATGACTTTGCTTGAGATGTACATTTTGAACCCAATAAGATATTGTGTTCAGTGTCTATATGTACAACATAAAAAATGTTTTTGAAATGTACTCTATTATGTATGTACGATATTATTGAAAGAATTTTAGAAAGTACGAAATGAGTGATATCCAGTTGTTATTTTTAAAATAATTATCTGATGAAGGTTCATTCCTCATAGCCCACTTTATTATTATCTCCCTCTTTTTGAGTAGTTAGGAAATCAGTAGGAAATCCCAAGTCCAAATATTGATACTGAAGTTTGATCCGTGGGCAGTGTTCAACATTGTGACTCCATCCAGATAGCCTCACATAAAAATGAACCACACGCCTGCTTTCTCAGTCACTTGGAACAGCCACTATGCTGCTTCCTGAGTGAAGAAATCAGGTCACGAGCCTCTTGCCTACTGATTCTAAACTCTATACACAGCGACTACACCACAGCTAACGAAATGGAGTCCGCTAACACCAAAAAATATATATATAGATAAAGAAGATAAAAAACAACAAAAAAGTTTTATGTGCTGAAGCCAGTCAGGCTGAACAAGAATCAGATCGACTTTGGGCGAAAACACGGTCAACATGGCAAAAGGCATTTGAGTCACGGAGAGACCTCCACTTTGTCTTAGATATAAAAAACAACCCAGAGTTGGCTTTCATCTACATCTTTTTTTGCCTGCAAGAAAGGTTGTAACGGTACAAAGCAAATCTGGAGCACAGTTTTGAACACAAGCACAGATTGTGGTAGTGGTTGCAGTGTGAAACCTCACCGATGGAGGCCACAGAAAACTAGACATGACTAGACACCCTTTAAGCAAAAATGCAACTACACTTCCTCAGCTCCTAGAAAGGGTACTTGACAAGTTGCAGGATAACAGTCTTTATACTGCCTCCTTATATTGTAAGATATTATCTAGCTCCCTCTACCACGTGTGCTATCACCTTGATCTCCTGTACATTGACTGGCGCACACACACTTAAATTTCCTGTTTATTTCAATCATAAAAAATGTGAAAAAGAGATATTACATGTCGGTCTGTTTGTGTACTGGGTTTTGTTTTTTGTGCAGATTGACGAAAAGTGTTTGTTTGTGTGAGTTTTGGGGTTGGCATCTTGCACCAAATCCAACTTAAAGCTTTCCCCCCCTGCAGAGAGTGTGTTGGGAAGGGAAGAGAGCTTGTGTGTATGTGTGTGTGTGTGTGTGTGTGTGTGTGTGTGTGTGTGTGTGTGTGCGTGCTGGCGTTGTGGAGTCAGAGGAGGCGGGTTAGAGGGAAAAAGGAGGTGGGGTAGATAAGAAGGCATTATCTACCCTGCTCATTCTCTCTTTCACCAGCGGGGGGTGTGGTGCCTTATCCCTGCTTCCTGCTCGGTGGGTCGCCTTCACAGTCTGACAGAAACTGATGGATGTCACGCAACACACACACACACACACACACACACACACACACGCGCACACACACACACACACACACACTCATTGTCACTTTCCCTCACATCCACACACAACATCACACATTTTCAAACAAATACATGTCTTCACTAGCACACAAACACTGGGACTGTGACTCTCACACAAACACTTAACTGACTCTGTTTCACATGCACTCACTCACTCACTCACTCACTCACTCACTCACTCACTCACTCACTCACTCACACACTCACTCACTCACTCACTCACTCACTCACATACACACACACACACACACACACACACACACACACTCACTCACTCACTCACTCACTCACTCACTCACTCACTCACTCACATACACACACACACATACACACACATACACACACACACACACACACACACACACACACACACACACACACACACACACACACAAATAAACTCTAAAAGTGGGGGGTGGACATTGCAAGCATAGACAGACCGCTTATTATCCCACTGTAAATCGCAAATTTCAAAGGCAAAACAAAACAAGAAGCAGTGGAAAAAGAGAAAGGAGGGGAGATGAAGGGTGGGAAGAGACTGAGGGAAACAGAAAAGATCGCAAGACGAAAAAACAGAAGAGAGAAAAGGGGACACAAAGAGTGCAAAAATAGTCGGGTGATCTTTGGATAGGGTGTATCCAAGGATGAAAGGATATGAGGAAAGAAGCAAGGCAGCGGAAAGAAAGCGAGTCTTCTGCGTCCCTCTGCACTGGTCCTGGCCTTTAATTTCTCTCACAGCAGGGTCAAACTTATCAGCTTAAGAGTTTAATTGAGCACAGTGCTGTTATTGGTCAAATATTCTTTAAATGTAACAGACTGATGATGGCTTTTGCAAGCAGGAGGCGTTTACATTATAAGAGAAGAATGGAGTCATAATGAAAACCAGACCAAACTGTGGCAATCAGTGTAACATTTACAAGGGATATGTGTAGGAGACAAATTATTCATATGAAAATGCCATCAATTTATTGTAAGATACAAGTCTTTTGTTTTGTTTCTAGTAATTTAATTCATTATTCGGCTGTTACATTCAGGCATTGATGCCAGGTTTTAATTTGAAGAAAATGTCATTATGTTACATGAATGTGATCTGAGCTAACACCTCCCACGCCCAACTTTGAATGTGAATCTTTTGATTTGTCCTTGACGTGACACCGTCTGTACTTACTTTTAGTGTTATGAGTGTGAGTGTGTGTGTATCAGCCTTCCTTATTAAAGTGTGTCTCTGCCACTCTGCACAGCAGCTCAGCACCCTAATTACACCAACCAACGGGCTTTTCATCTGTAGTGAATAAGATGGGTTGATCTGGGCTGCATAGGATTTTCACCCCTTTACAAGGACGATGACGATGCTTGATTTTATCTACTATTGTGTGTGTTTACAGTTGTATTTGTGTGTAAAGATACATATTCTTAGAGCAAAATCAGATTGTGGTGAAGCATTATGGGCATATGTGCATCTCAGTTTCATCAGTGGTGACATAATGTTGGACATCTTGACTGACTCAAATATTTCACAATACTGAATGAGCTATATTTATGCACAAACTCAGGGGTTAAAAATCTGTATCAGCAGATATGTAAACCCAGTCTTTTTAACAACTGTTGTTGTTAAGTGACCAAATATTCAGAGGATGGAATATCATCCGATTCCATCTTAAGCCTAGAGTATACTCGGGAGCGAACCCACACACGGACACCTGCAGACCCCGCGGACGCAGACTACTTCTGTTTATACTACTTTCTGGAGTCAGCTTGGCGGACTTGTTCCACACATGCGCTGTAGATCTATTGGTTTCCTGGTAGCATAGTTGACGGACATGTCCATACGGTCAAAAAAAATAGGAGGGACGTGGACGTCCGCACAGACCCTACGCCTACCCCCTTTGATGACGATTTTTTCGTCACGCGGACCCTAGTGGACCCTCGCATTCTCACGGATGCAGAAAGTATAATCCTTGCTTTACTGTTTCACAGAAAATAAAGAAAAGACAATAGTTTTGCTCTCTCTTTGTGAAACAGATTCATGTGATTTCACTTGATTGAGTGTATCAGTGTTCTGCACAGACAGTATCTGATTACCTATAATAAAACAATCAGAAGTATTTGTAATAAGCAAAGAATACACTTAAAATAAATGGACAGCTGAATATCCAAATGTTTCCAGATGTACTTGGAATGGGAGATGATTTCCACTCATCCAGCTCGTAAACGGAGAGCAGATAATGAGCGAGTTGTAGAGACACTGGGCATCTGGAGCAAGCATATGGATACCTCTGTTAATGGTGAGCAGACAGTCCATAATCCCGCTGCCTTTCGATAGTGTTTTAGCAACAGCTGGAAACCAATAAACACATGTGTTTTGAATTACAATGGTTAGAGAGGATAAAGAGATGTGATGATTGATGTCGTAACGGTTTAAAGTCTGTGCCATTATGCCATGAACACACACACAGTTGCAATTATATAATGCACATTATCTACCTGTCAATCCAGAAAGGGATTTTGAATATCAAAGTTCTGCACGAAAGAAATTTAATAAAATACTTTTTACGTCAAGTGAAAAGTTATTAAGTATTATGTAAGTAGTCATATTATGTTCATTTTCAGGTTCATAATTTTATTTAGAAGTTGCACTAGAATAAATTTAAAAAGACCATATTTTTGTCAAACTGTACATTGCTGCAGCACCTCTTTTCACCCTGTGTATTGAATGCTCCATTTTAGCTACCAAGTGAAGCATGTCACTTCTATTCGATCTTTGTTGGGAGTACCTAGTTGAGGACTACTAGCTAATCAGAAGCAGAGTAGGGTGGGTTATGATGTGCCGGTAACCACGGCTTTGGTTCAGCTCTACATGTTCCCGAACCAGCTTCACATCCTAGACTGTTTTTGTTTTTGAAGGCGTGCCTGTCTAGCCGTGGGTCTGGTGGATTTGGGTTAGGGTTAGGGGTTAAACAAATAGGATCTTACTCATTAAGAAAGGGTCTGTCTCTGTAGGGATTCATTCCATAATGTTGTCAGATACTTATAATAACAATCTGAGTTGCAAAAACAAGTACATTAGTGGATGTAATTGCCTGCAAGGATTACATTGCACTGTTTGCTGCTGACCACAGCGCGCTGGCTTGCTCAAAAATCAAATGTTGTCCATATTACTCACATAGACACAAAACTATGTTCACACTCACACTCTCACTCATCGCCGATGAATGTACTGTGTACAGGTTTGCTTGGGGGATGGAGCGAATCCCAGCTGATATTGGGCGAAAGGCAGGATACAACCTGGACAGGTCGCCAGTCAGAGGCAGGGCGGGGAGGCGGGAGGCACAGTCCGGGTCGAAGTTCTGAAATTGTTGAAAAATGTTTTGTACTTCAAGTAAATTCTACAACATTCACGGTACTAAAAACACGCTTTGAGTGGCCGGTAGGCAAGAAAAGCACAATAAATACATTTACCATTTATTATATATGACCTTAATTAGGCCTAGTTGTTTTTATATTAGAAAATGTTGTTGCTAAGCCATAGAGGCTGTCTCCAAAGAAATTCACAGCACATGTAATTATGTAATGTAATTCTAAACATCATTAACAACAACATAAAAGTTATATAATGTAAGAGTATGGGCACAACTCTTTATAATAATGCAATTTGCAGGATACCAATGAATAAAACTCTCTGAATAGCCCGTAATTGTAACTTGCACCCACATGCATTGTGTTTTTAAACCATATTCTGACAGTTTGAGTTGATTAAAAGTTTATTGAGATGATAAATGTGAGCACATTTTGCAGAAGTTAGATGTCTGAGGAGTATAAGCTGTGTAATGTCAAACACAAACTTGTCAATTGAGCTGTCAAAGGATATCATCAGGCAGTCTTGCTAAATTCCACTTGATTGTATTTCATGCTTTTATTCATTCATTGAGCGCGTTCACATAAAAGAGGCGGTGTTGGGAGCATATGACCAATCGCAGTCATGGATAAGTCTGCAAGCAGTAGAGCATCATATTTTACAAATGAAGAGCAAACTATAATATTAGACAAATGCGAAGAATTTAAACACATAATCCAGGCTAAAAGCAACACAGCTGCAGCTGCCAAATGCAGGAAGGACAGCTGGCAAAAGATGTGTGAACTTAACAGGCTCATAATATCACTGCCCCATCATTAGAGCATGAGCAGATCTGACCACAGTTACATTTATGTATTCCATTAAATGAATGTGTTGCTTAGATGTATTCTTGTGGAGTGTATGACCATTTTAGGCTTTTTCTTTCAGCTGCAGTGGCTGTGCATCAACATTAAAAGCTCATTAAAAGGCACTGAATAAGTGGTCACTCCAACTCAATTTCAATAACTTGAAAATTTGATTTATTTATTTAAGACAGTCAAAAATATTGTTGTAAATTCACTTCATAAAGCAATGAAATATAAAATCCATTCATGCCATAGTGGTATTTAGCCTGTATCTCAACCACAGCTTCAATTCCTGACATTTACTGAAAACTCACAGACATTACCTGTGCCCAAATGATGAAAAGATGGGCGGTACGTGACCAGTCTCTATAATATAAGAAAAAAACTCAACCCAAAGCTATAATAAACAAATAAATATTAAACTTAATTTCAATACCAAAATATACAGTGCCTTGCGAAAGTATTCGGCCCCCTTGAACTTTTCGACCTTTTGCCACATTGCAGGCTTCAAACATAAAGATATAAAACTGTAATTTTTTGTGAAGAACCAACAACAACTGGGACACAATCATGAAGTGGAACGAAATTTATTGGATATTTCAAACTTTTTTAACAAATAAAAAACTGAAAAATTGGGCGTGCAAAATTATTCAGCCCCCTTAAGTTAATACTTTGTAGCGCCACCTTTTGCTGCGATTACAGCTGTAAGTCGCTTGGGGTACGTCTCTATCAGTTTTGCACATCGAGAGACTGAAATTTTTGCCCATTCCTCCTTGCAAAACAGCTCGAGCTCAGTGAGGTTGGATGGAGAGCGTTTGTGAACAGCAGTTTTCAGTTCTTTCCACAGATTCTCGATTGGATTCAGGTCTGGACTTTGACTTGGCCATTCTAACACCTGGATATGTTTATTTGTGAACCATTCCAGTGTAGATTTTGCTTTATGTTTTGGATCATTGTCTTGTTGGAAGACAAA
>NC_060170.1:21796018-21803488 GCF_021292245.1 Micropterus dolomieu | reverse complement strand
CACCATGTTTGACAGTGGGGATGGTGTGTTCAGGGTGATGAGCTGTGTTGCCTTTACGCCAAACATAACATTTTGCATTGTTGCCAAAAAGTTCGATTTTGGTTTCATCTGACCAGACCACCTTCTTCCACATGTTTGGTGTGTCTCCCAAGTGGCTTGTGGCAAACTTTAAACGAGACTTTTTATGGATATCTTTAAGAAATGGCTTTCTTCTTGCCACTCTTCCATAAAGGCCAGATTTGTGCAGTATACGACTGATTGTTGTCCTATGGACAGAGTCTCCCACCTCAGCTGTAGATCTCTGCAGTTCATCCAGAGTGATCATGGGCCTCTTGGCTGCATCTCTGATCATGAATTCGTAGATTTGCAGTGGTCTGATACTCCTTCCATTTCAATATTATCGCTTGCACAGTGCTCCTTGGGATGTTTAAAGCTTGGGAAATCTTTTTGTATCCAAATCCGGCTTTAAACTTCTCCACAACAGTATCTCGGACCTGCCTAGTGTGTTCCTTGTTCTTCATGATGCTCTCTGCGCTTTAAACGGACCTCTGAGACTATCACAGAGCAGGTGCATTTATACGGAGACTTGATTTCACACAGGTGGATTCTATTTATCATCATTAGTAATTTAGGTCAACATTGGATCATTCAGAGATCCTCACTGAACTTCTGGAGAGAGTTTGCTGCACTGAAAGTAAAGGGGCTGAATAATTTTGCACGCCCAATTTTTCAGTTTTTTATTTGTTAAAAAGGTTTGAAATATCCAATATATTTCGTTCCACTTCATGATTGTGTCCCACTTGTTGTTGATTCTTCACAAAAAATTACAGTTTTATATCTTTATGTTTGAAGCCTGAAATGTGGCAAAAGGTTGAAAAGTTCAAGGGGGCCGAATACTTTCGCAAGGCACTGTATGCTCATAATATTCAGCCTAATTGTGGTGTTAATTCAACAACACTGAGTGAAAAGCAATGATTTGTGTTTTTGTCCACAAAGTACAAAGGACAAAAATAAGACAATAATTAAGTGAAATGTAAAGGACATCTCACTTAAAACCAACAACAATGTGGCATCAGCTTTCGAATTTACTTGTCTCTTTGACAAACCAATTCTGCACAGTGCATACAGCACATAAATATAGCGTGAATAATTGATATTTATGGAGAATAGGCAGCCCGTTTTTCTGAGCTCTTTTGAATTTAAAACACAAATTATAACAGATAGAGGCTGTTTACAATAGGCCACATGACCTTTAACACATGTCTGAGTTTTTTTTTTATCTCATCTAATCATTTCACTTGTTTGATGTTGAATCTTGATATTAGCTGATCCAGAGTACTTAAATCAGAAATGTGCTGTTCAGTGCCCAGTTGAATCTGACATTTTTCAAAGCTTAAATTCTGTACTATTCCAGCTTTATACTACGAGGGAGGTCATTACCCACAGTGCCTTGACACACTGTTCTACAATTCCAGGTTGACATATGTTACTATCAAAGCAGCCAAGCTAAAGTGGCTAGTACAGTTTATGACAGAGTCATACCAGCAGACAGCTTTATGACTGCTGTCATGTCTGCTACACTGTTATAACTTATGTCACACCTATGACAGCTTAATGGCCTGTGCTGATGTATGGACATCATATTGTGCTACAAGTCTTGATAACTTAAGTGATATTATCCCTGTACACTCAGCGTGAAGAGCATCGTTGCATGCTTTGAATGCTCAATACATTTTGTATTCAGTGGAGAAGAGCCTTTGGCAATGCTCACCCAGACATGGCCTGTTGTGTTTAGTGGCATTTTGTGCTGGGACACACATTTATACCCACTCTCTGAGCTTTCCCTTGCTTTCTCTAAGTGTGTGCGTGGATGCGTGTGTCCACTTCTGTGGATGTGTGTGTGTGTATGTGCACATGCGTGCCCTTCTGAAATGTAGCTGTCTGTCTTGCCTGAACTCCTTTCCTTCTCATTAAATTTGGGGGTTAAATTTGCATGTCCTCACCTTCAGAAAGAAGGTTAGTCATGTACTTAGGTGTTTTCTTTTGTGTGTGTGTGTGTGTGTGTGTTTGTGTGTGTGTGTGTGTGTGTGTGTGCTGGCACAGGGAGATACAGAGAGAGAGAGAGAGAGACCACAGAAAACCCTTTACTGGTTCTTAAAATTACAGCACCAGGAAGAGTTTTATGCTTGGATGTAAACAATATGAAAAACAAGACAGAGAGCCACTCTTTGCAATGATTTCAGTGAAACATGGGAATCAGATTATACTGTTCTGATAATTAACAACCAAAAAGAAACTCTTAAAAACAACCACCTTCATTGCAGACATGTTGTACATGTGATGAATGTCAACAGTAACATGACAGGTGCATCAAGAACAAGAATGTGGCAAGTCAAATGATATCTAAGGTGGAAAGCGTAATTAGTCAACTGTGTATGGTCAACTGGTTTACAAAAATGGTGACCCAATGAAATCAATATGCTACTTTTGTACACTAAAAAGTCAAATGTCAAATTTCTGTCAGTTGTGTTTAATTGATTATTTAATGGTTTAGAATTTATCATAAACCATAGCACTGATTTGAATCTTTTGGTATCATGTGGTCCTGGACACTAGGGCTGGCCCAAATGTAATTTTTTGAGCTTCGACGCTTCGATAGTAATTAAGAGCGGGGTTAAAAGGATCATAGGCCTATATTGAGCAGGTGAAGAGCAGGCAGAGTGAAAATCGATGCGTGCCGAACCAGGTTGGTGGCTGCTGTACAGAGCAGGGGGAACCGTAGCTGAGAGTCTGATCCGAGCAGGTCCAGAGCAGAATCCGAGCAGGGGGTCCAGGCGGAGAGCGCACAGGACGAGCAGTGTTTCCGGTAGCGGAACTAAATCTAACACGTTATTATGCAAAATTCACTTTTAAGTTTCATTATAGCGACAAAATGCTCTTCTTCTACAATCGGCCTAATATAATTAGGCCTATTTAAATGCGTTTAAATATTTGACTGTTTTGATCTGTAATGAAATTAAGCAATTGTAAAATCAACACCATAACTTCCACACTACTGCTGAGGTCAGGTGCGCAAAAAAACCCCTCAATAATCGAATCTCATAATTGACAAAAAAAGTGTAACCAACAGTTGAATATTCGAATATTCGGGTCCAGCCCTACTGGACACTAATAAAGTTAAGATCTACACTACTCTCTGTACATACATGGGCTATGAATGAGGCTCATTGTGTGTGTTGAATGTGCGGTTAGTGACCACAGCTGGACCCCTGTTTGACTGTCTCATCTACAAACCTCAGCTTCATGAAGAACCTGTGCTCAGTATCTTCTCCACCTTCACAGCGTCTTAACACACACAAAGAGGCAAGTCAGCCTCCCCCAGCTCCCTGAAGATGAATTGTTTTGATCATGTGTGGGTGGGACAATTTCTTCTCAGCAGTAGTTGTTCTGAACTGACACTATTTATTAAAGACTTTACAGAAACATTAAGGTGTTCAGGGCATCACCCCATGGTCATATATCTGCCTGAAATGCTAAAATGAGTATATGGAAAGTGGTTGACTACATCTCTAAACAAAGGTTATGTGAGTTAGTGTTAGAATTAGTGTTACAAAAAAGGATTAAGTTTTTGTACCAGCAGTCACTCTGTGAGAGCAGTTTTTTGGCTGAATCATGCTTCCTCCATTCTGACTGTTACAAATGGATGTTTCTTGTGGGTATCTGTGGTACTCTTCCCGGAATATCTCATCTCATGTATTATCTGGTATCATTAAATTCCTGAACGCATGTCTTTTGACTCACTCTTCTGTCACTCAATCTTTCTCACTCTGCCTCATTATCTTCCCCTCTTTCTTTCTCTCTCTCTCTCTCTCCCTCATTTTCTCAGTTTCTCTCACTGTCTCCTTTCCCCTCTCTGTCTGTCTACCCACTAAGCCGCAATATGTCTGCTTTTTCCGGAGTTTCATCGACCGGTAAGAGGAAACAAAATCATTAAAGGCCACGGTTTAAGCAAAATGCAGCAAGTACATAATCAGTGTGTGCCTTTTGTGCCTAATGCCTTAAATGTCAAGAGGGTGGAAAAACTGCAGTGAGAGAAAATAGGACAATGGCAAAAGCAATACAATAAGGTTCTATATTGGTGTAAATGTGGTGAATATATAATAGCAGACTCTAATGCCATGTAATTGCTTATTAAACTCTAGGAAAAACTGTGTTTTCCCAGAATTCAAAGACACAGATTGACTTAGTTTTCCCTGAATAATGGCAATACTTCTTTTCTTTCAAGAAATATTTACAACTGTTGGACATGGATAATCAGTTATATGTGATTAAACTACGCCACTGAGCATCATCTTCAAGGGACACAGGAATTTATGTAACAGCCCCTCGGGAGGAAAAAAAGAAAAATACATCCAAATGAAATATATGTCCATGCTGCTATACCATGTTTCATCACTGTTTTGCCATCCTTCAGGTTTTGTTAACTGTCGATGATATTTTCTTTTCAACTTGGAATCTCTCTTTTTGAAATAATCAGAGAGACATTTGTGCCCAAGGAGTGTTTTGTGTAGAGTTTTAAATATCAAGCCATTGCTTAACAATAACTCTGATTTGCTTAATCTCCTTCATCCCAAGGCTGTGAGCCTTTTGTCAGTCGAAGTAACTGGAGCCAAATTGACACACAACTCTTTCTGATTAGACAGCTCATAGACAATCACGCTGATATATGATCCCATTAGAGTCATTCAAGGAACAACTGCAGTTTTTCCTTCCACTACTGAGCAACAAAATTCTTACACACCACTCATTGTTTTGAAGTCACAAGCCAAGAGCCATGTGTGTTTGCCTACAATGGAACCAAAGTCTGGGCGAATTCCAATCTGTAGTTCTTGATGTTAGTGAAACCACTGTCATCAAGATCCTGAGCTGCATGTGCACACCACAACCAACAGAAAGACACATGTAGTAAGGTAAGCGTATTGTGGCGATCAGTGCCTGTGTCTCACACACCCAGCCACCAGTCAGCTCAAGAAATATCTATGTAACAATCTATGTTCATTGGCTGCTGTCGCTCTCCAAGGTGCTGAACCTCTGGGGCCCTGGGAAATGGTGCGAGTCCTGTGAATCCTTTTCAATTTTATTTTAATTTTCCACCACTGATTAATTCTATCAGCAAACCAAAAGGCAGGGTCCTTCTTAATCTAGTCACATTTACGTTTGATAAGGCACTCGCATATTAAATTAGTCTTGTTTTAAACATCATCTTCATAGTGGATAGTCACTGTTGCTCCACAGATATTTGAGAAGTGCAAACATCACTTAAGTATGCTTGTATAGCCTAGCAATGGCCTTCAGTCCACTTCACCACTTCATCGCCAACTGCTCACCTATAACTGTATCTAGGTCAGGTGGCACATAGTAAGTCACCTCATGACTGTGATCGCCAGAGGAAAGAGGTGACTGATCACCATCCTCATTTCCCTCAACCCATCACATGGAACTATCAGAGCTGATGGGAGCCAGTCCTGCACAAGAGTAGGAAATATATTAGCTTCAGGTCAAATATTAAAGTCTGGATTTTTCACTTAGTTGGAGACATACACACAGATACATCATAACCAATGCATGTTTTTATTGCATGCATAGTGTCTTGTTTCAAATGATTTGACCACTGTTGACTAGGGATGGGTTTTACTACTCGATACCTTTAAGGTATTGACAGAAATAGCCCATCATCAAGTAGTATCGAAACATTGAGTACTGCATTCGATTTGTTGTAACCAGATCGGCGGGGGGGACTGTTTGTATGGTTTGTTTTCTTCTGTTTGCTTTAGTGTAGTTGTTATGGCCCCTGGGTGTTAGTAGCGGTCTGTTTACTGTGTTCTGAGTGAAAGGTGTACGGGTTGCTGTATGCTAATAAGCTGTAGGATTGCCCGTCCAGGATTGGACCAAATGACGTAGACTCCACCTGCTGTCTGGCTGGGCTCAATGACGATTGGCGCGGCCGGTGTGATTTTTGTGATTTTCATTGGTCGGTTTGCCTTGCTATGTCAGGTTGTGTCTGTGAATACTTTTTTGCCGAAAGTGTGTGTTATGTGTTATTTGGAACAGTTGATGTTAACTTTGGAAATAGGGCCCAGATTTAGCTTTGTACTGATTTTGCAACATCTGTGTAGTTGTTCTGTGTTAGTCTCAGTAGGTCTAAGGGTGCTGCTCTCTTTGTGTTTTGGTTTTGAAACTGTTGTTTTTACTACATTGCGTAGGTTAACTAGCTATCTTTCTCAGTAGAGATTTCTTTTTGGTTATATGGTTTTCGTTGGTTTACGCAGCATCCAATTGGCCTTTTTTCTGTTAGTTTACTGCGTGTCAGTTCTTACCCTATGTAACCCACAGCATCTGAGTCAGTGCAGACTGTCACGGCCTTTCTAGGCCTCCCCTGGACTCGTGTGTTTTTGTAGGTGTTGTGTGGCGTCATATGGAGGGAAGGAGGCACCAGACACTGGATTCGGGATTGTGATTGAGACCTTGGCTGCTCTTTATTGCTCCACTGCAACAATCCTCTCTCTCTGATACACAGCCAATACCTTACAGGGCACGGAAAGTAAACATAAAGCATTTATCTTCTTGCAAAAATAAATTAATCTCTTACTTAAATAATATTTAGTACCAAAAATAAAGAGAAATTAAATAAAAGTTAATGTACAGTCAAATGAAATACATCTCTAAAAAGAGCTTAGTACAAAACACAAACTCTACATGCAAGGTACAGAAAACAGCAAATGCCCCATCGTACATTTATTTTACTCAGATTAAATCACCTAATGACTTACGGTCCACTAGTCAGTTTAACCAAGAGTCACCTACAGCAAGAAACACAGTTAACTGTAGGTTAGCAGCATTTCAATCATGTTTTTATCAACTTAGAAATATAGCTAAAATTCGATCTATGTTAACTTTTAAGGACACCGAGACCATTTTACACGCCTTCGTCTCATCACGCCTGGATTATTGCAACAGCCTTTTCACCTGTTTAACCCAAAAATCTATTGATCGACTCCAGACTGTCCAGAACTCAGCTGCCAGGCTTTTAACCAGAACAAAGAAATATGACCACATTACTCCTATTTTAGCTTCATTACACTGGCTCCCAGTATGTTTTAGAATTGACTTTAAAATTCTATTGATCACTTTTAAAGCTCTTCATGGCCTCTCGCCTTGTTATATTTCTGACCTTTTAGTCCCATACGCACCAGCACGTACCTTGAGATCCTCGGGCAGAGGTCTGTTGTCTGTTCCAGAGTCTCGACTGAAAACTAAAGGGGACAGAGCGTTTGCTGTCAGGGCCCCGAGGCTCTGGAACAGCCTGCCCGAGGAAATCAAGGCGGCTGAGTCAGTGAACTCTTTTAAGTCCCTTCTTAAAACATACTTTTATAGGAGAGCTTTTCCCGATCTTATTTGACTTTATTTTAT
>NC_060170.1:21771960-21795918 GCF_021292245.1 Micropterus dolomieu | reverse complement strand
ATTACTCCTATTTTAGCTTCATTACACTGGCTCCCAGTATGTTTTAGAATTGACTTTAAAATTCTATTGATCACTTTTAAAGCTCTTCATGGCCTCTCGCCTTGTTATATTTCTGACCTTTTAGTCCCATACGCACCAGCACGTACCTTGAGATCCTCGGGCAGAGGTCTGTTGTCTGTTCCAGAGTCTCGACTGAAAACTAAAGGGGACAGAGCGTTTGCTGTCAGGGCCCCGAGGCTCTGGAACAGCCTGCCCGAGGAAATCAAGGCGGCTGAGTCAGTGAACTCTTTTAAGTCCCTTCTTAAAACATACTTTTATAAGAGAGCTTTTCCCGATCTTATTTGACTTTATTTTATCCCTTTTATTTTATTGTATTTTACTAATTTTATATAAAATTTTCATGCTCTTATCTTTTTTTTTTTTTTTTTTGTATTATTCTTTACACTTGTTAAAGCACTTTGTAACTTGTTTTTGAAAAGTGCTCTACAAATAAGGATTATTATTATTATTATTATTTACCAAGTCTCACAAACGGCATAAAACACACATAAGAATTGCTCAAACTCATGCCTCAATGTAGTTTAGAATGTAAATAAACAGTATCAACGCACAATTTAAGTGGATGAGTGGTTTTAGCGCTGATATTTAAAGATTATTCAGATCGCTATTAACACTGCTTACCTTACAAGGCACAGAAAGTAAACATAAAGAAACATGGCGGCCCCGCCGGAACGTAATTTAACTACAGTGTCCTGCAAGGTACAAACTGCACGAACTGTTGGACGTACTGAGGAATAGACAGGGACACCTAGGGGCTTATACAGGCAGCTGCCTTACATTCACTCCTTCTTTGATTGATGGCGACCCAGCCATCAGAACAAATTAATTGCAACTAAAACCACCCAACACCCATAAGTACAGGACAAACAAAAAGAATAGAGTCAATGAGTATTCACATGAATGAATGAACATGTTGTGTTAACGGCGTACACATGTAACTGTGACTTAGTGTTTGCAGCAATAATGTGTTGTGCTATGCAATTCCTGCTGCTCTTCTCGCTTTCACTCTCTGCCCCAACTTCCATCCCCCCTCCAGCTTCTTCTGGTCGCTCTCTGGCCTCTTGACCTGTGAGTCATAAGACAGCTTCTTTGGGATGCCGATTTCTTGGGGGATTTCTCCTAGGAGGAATGAGACCTTGAGATGCACCAGCACCGTTGACAGTTCCATCTGCCTCCTCATCACTCATCTGCCTTGCCTCCGTGTCCACATCCATATCGCCTGCACCATCCTGTCAATTTGATGTCTCCAGTCGTCCTCTCTCCACCTTATCCTCCATATCACCCACTACTAAGTCCTTGGCTGCATCCGGCTCCGTGCCAGCATCTCCTGCATCCAAATCCTGCTCGACCACCCGTCTTGCTTCATCCACCTGGTCAACTGGAAGAAACATGCTCTGTGTGACGAGGTTATGGTGGACCATCCTTTCTGCTTCACCATCCTCCCGTCACAGAACATATACCGGCACGCCAGGTTGCTTTGTCACCACAATATATGGTCGAGGCTTCCATCTGTCTACAAGCTTCTGCCGTCCCTTCACGTGACACACTTTGACCAGGACTCTGTCCCCTGGACTGAAGGCCTGAGTCCTTGCCTTTTGGTCAGAGTATTTCTTCTGCTGGCTCTTAGCATGCCGAGACATCTGGTTGCCTGAGCATAAGCCCGTGACAGACAGTCATGCAGAGTTTGGACATACTCACTGTACTCAGATGGCTCAGTCCTGGTAGAGAGCCCAAAGATGAGATCAACAGGCAGCCGGGGATGCCTGCCGAACATGAGATAGTATGGTGTGTAACCAGTCGAGTCGTGTTGTGTGCAGTTGTAGGCGTTATGTGAATTATAGCATCCACATATTCATGCCAGCGGGGCTTCAGGTGAGGCTCTAATGTCCCCAGCATGTTCTGTTGAACCTCTCGGTGGTCCCGTTGCCCTGGGGTTGGTAGGTAGTAGTGCGGGTCTTAGTGATGCCAGTACACTTACAGAGCTCTCTCACAATCGCGCATGCAAGTTTGCAGGGAAACCGAACCGACAGAAGAAGTTTCTCCATAGCACCTTAGCCACTGTGCAGGCCTTTTGGTCTTTAGGTCTTTAGTGGGGTAGGACTGTGTGTAGCGGGAGAAGTGGTCTGTGACAATTAGCACATTTTTAATACCACCCTTGGACTTCTCTAGAGTCAAAAAGTCGATACATACCAGCTCCATTGGGCACCTGCTGTGGATGCTGACCAGGGGAGCCCTGAGGCCCGCAGTAGAGGTCTTCCTGAGGCAACACGTCTCGCACTGCTCACACCAAGCTTTGATCTCCTGGAACATTCCTGGCCAGTAAAATCTCTCTCTTATCATCTGTAATGTCCTCTGAAATCCAAAGTGTCCAGCATCATCATGCAGAGCAGTTTTGACTGATGTGCGAAGTGTCTCTGGCAGTACTAGCTGCTCTACTGCACCCCTCTGACGATCTCTAATACAGGGGAACATGATACCATCTCTTATCACCAACCTCCTCCACTCCTTTACGAGAAGGCAGACCTGCCTACCACCTTCAACTCTCTGACTGTGGCTTGGTTTCCGGTTACGGCTTTTGAAGTGCAAGACTGGGCTGATAACGGGTTCTCCTCTCTGTTTTGCACGAATCTCCTGTGTTGTCATGGAACGCAGCACCACTGTCCCCACATCACCATAGGGCTCACTTAGCTCCAGAGAGTGGGGTCAGGCTCCTTGGAGGCTGTTGCACACTCAGCTGGGTGACTTTCTGGTTCTTGCATTTCACACGAGCTCACCCGCTGGGGGCAAGTTTGCAGGACCTGGTTGACTTCCTGATTTGACAGACGGGAGAGGGCATCAGAATCTGCGGCCGTAGAGATGGTCATAGAACTTGTCACAGCCCATTGCAGGGCAAGAAACTCAAGTTTGTGAGCAGGATATCTTATCTCTGCCGGGCTCAGGCCCTTGCTGGCAGAAGCTATGACCCTCTCAGCCCCATTCTGCACTTGGGCCAAGACTGCGCCTCCCCTTCTCCCTGAAGCGTCGGTCTGGAGAACAAATGGCAGGCTATCGTCAGGACAGCTGAGAACCGGTGCAGTTATCAGCTTCGCTTTAAGGGACTGAAATGCTTCCTCACATTCACTAGTCCACAGGAAGGGCGGGTGTGGATTTACACTTGTCTTGCCCCCTCTTTTTTCTTTCTGGGGTCACCACTGGTAAGGCGATGTAGCGGGGCAGCTATGGTGGAGTAGCCTTTTACATACCGCTTGTAGTACCCTGCGAATCCCAAGAACTGCAGCACTTCCTTATGATTGGTGGGTCGTAGCCAGTCCCTGCAGATCTTCTCAGGGTCTGTTCTGACTCCCTCTGCAGACACCAAGTGACCCAAATAGTACACTTCCTTCCTTACAAGCTGGCACTTGGATGGCTTTAACTTCAGGCCATGCTGCCGGAGCCAATCAAACACCAGCTGCAACCTTTCCAGTTGCTCATCAAAGGTTTTAGAGAAAATGATGAGGTCATCTAGTAAAATCAGAAGATGGGTGGAACTGAGATCACCAAAGCAGCAGGTCATCAGTCTCTGAAAGGTGGATGGAGCATTTTGCAGCCCAAACGGCATCAGCCTCAAAAAGCCCCATGGGAGTTCTGAAAGCCGTCTTGTGTCTGTCATGCTCTGACTCTTCCACCTGCCAATAACCAGATGTGAGGTCGAGAGTGGAGAAGTACTTTGCCTGCCCTAGAGCCTCCTTCTTGGCAGTGGAAATGCATCCCTTGTGCTACAGGAGTTGAGCTTCCTATAGTCGATGCACAGCCTGAGTGAGCCATCTTTCTTTGTTACCACAACCACAGGCGAAGCATATGGGCTCTTACTAGGCCGGATGACACCTGCAGCCTCCATCTCTGTCAACAACCTCCTGACATCCTACCATTGAGAGGGGGGGATTTTGCGATATGGGAGGCGAAAGGGCTTTGAGTCAACCAGGGGGATTTCATGCTGTATTGTTTTTGTGTGGCCATAGTCTATGGGATACTGTGACAACACGCCTGTGTTATTACCCAGCAGCTCTCTAAGGTGAGAGCGTTGGCGCTCATCCTCCACCGCTGCCTCACTGAGGTCCACAGCACAGTGTGTCACCACCTGACCAAAGCTCAGGCACACCTCATTGTCCTTGACCATGTCAACTTCTCCCTGTTTCTCCTTGGTAAACTCCACGATATCTTCCACCAGGAAGGCCATGGCCAGGGGTGTTTGCCGCTTGATTGTAACAGCTCGCTGGGACACGTTCATTACTCTGACAGGGGCACGTCCTCATGCCACATCAGCAAGTACTTTGGCCACCGCGAGACCTTGGGGAAGTTGTAGGGAGGGGTGGCCTTCAATCAAGGTAAGTCTTTCTCTGAGGGCCAGCTTTAATCTCACACCATAAATCCATCTCTTTCCCTGCGGGAATGTAAATCTTACGGCCAATGTACACAGCAGGGCCCACCATGTCATCTGTTTCACTTTGTTCTGTTCCTCGGGTCTCCTGTAGAGCAGTATACCACTCTGGATGGCTTTCATTGATCCGGTGGAGGTACTGCTGGCCATAGGTTGCTTGGAGGTATTTTCTGGAGGCACAAATGACATTGATTCCTACCAACAGGGGAACAGAGGAGCGATAATCCGAATCTGGAACAACAAAAGCTGGAACATTCTTGAACTCTTTTCCTAGCGCCTTCAGTGTGATGCACAGGACGCCATAATAGGGTACGCTCTGCCCTCCAGCACCTTCAATGGGGATTTTAGAGGACTGAAGCTTTTGCTCTTTGAGGGTGGGATGGTTAAGCCAGTAGCTGTGGGTGATACTGGTCACTTGAAAGCCAGAGTCTATGAGGGCCCTGCATTTCATTCCCTCAACCTCCACCTCTCCCTTGTTCCTGGGGCCCACTATGGATGGACCCTCTCCTCCATCAGTGTTGTCTTCTTCCTGCTTTAGGGGACCTTGCTGCTTGCCCATAGTTGCCCCGGTAACCATGAGCTCTATGCGTTTAAAGGATGAGGTGCTTGGGCATGTTGCCCTCTGCAGGGATTACCGGCTGAGGCCGCCGTGTCTAGGCTGACTGAGAATCTGGAAAAGCTGCTCTGCATACCCGGGCTACATGTTCTTGCTTCTGTCACAATTTGTGGTGAAGGCAGGGTTGAGCAGGTTGGAGGACCCAAACGCAGGACACGAAGGCTAGCAGGTGCAGTTCAGTGGTTTATTTAAGGCAACAAAAGGCGAGCACACTTACAGACTGAGTGGCTGATTGACAGAGTCCAAAAACAAAGGTTGTCCAACAGAAATCCTAATCCAAAATGAGCAGGGAAACAGGGAGACATGACGAGTGAGGCAAACCACAAGGGAACATACTGCAGCACTGGGTGACAACGAACAATGACCCAACAAAGACAAGACAGAAACACTAAGTATATATACACAGGGACTAACGAGCAGGGTGGGAGCAACACAGGTGACAGACATGAGGCTAACGAGGCACAGGTAGGCAGAGAGAGAGCGGGGGAAAACAGAGAGACAGACATGCGGAGGGATCACTGGGGTAACAGACAGAACACAGGTTACTGAACACATAATAGACCAGAGGAAGAAATATAAACTAATAAAGACACAAGCAGACAGATCACCACAAAACTAACACCAACAGGAAAAACAGACAGAAGCTAAGGTAAAACAGAACTCAGATAGACACTGGCAAAACACAGGAGTACACAGACCAGGAGTGAACACTAAGACATGAACAAGGGTACAGGACAAAGAACTAAGATACGAGACCAGACAGATACCAAGTACGATGTGGACGAATAATAAAGGCTACACAGAGACTGGAGCAGAATGAACAAAATCAGATTAATTAATGAAGCAGGCAGAGAACATAAATAGACAAGCAGACAGAACTCAAGCATGAAGGTACAGAACTAATACATGAGACTGGAACAGAACTGAAATCAGGAAAATACCAAACCACTACTAAACACCAGCGGACAGATAATAACCCCACAACCAGACACACAGACCAACCAGCACAAGCGCACAGAGTAACTGGACACAAGGAATAACTGAAACTCAAAACACGGACTATATAACAGATACTGGACACCAGGCACTAGACAGGACAGAACCCAAAACTCAACATACTATAAAACAGATAATAAACTAAACTCAAAAGTGCAAAACAAGGTATGGCTGACAGGCAGAGTGTGACAGCTTCCCACATTGGTAGCATGTAAGCTTACGCTATGGGTGGGCCTTACAGGTGGCAGCTGGGGCCTTGGTTTATGGATGGGGGGTGGAGCAGTGATTTTCGACTCAAGGTGAGACAGCTTGGCCATGTATTCCTATTGGGTGCAATTCTTGCATACACCTCCTCATCACTGAGTCCTCTTAGAAACTGTTGGGTGAGTTTACTGTCACGATCTGGAAAGGGTTCACCCGCTCTCTGACTTTCCTCCACAGCCCGCAATGTAGACTCTAGTGCAATAGCGTAAGAACATGGAGACTCACCAGGCCGCTGACACCGCTCATAGAAATCAGCCAGTGGGTCCAATGAGCCTTGTGCATCACCATACTCTGCCTTGAGTTCCTCAAAAGCCTTCTCTGGGGTCTGATCATGGGGGTTTTCTGGCCTCGCCACTCAAGTATCGTACAATGGTTGAAAAGCGGAGGTGTGCGGGCAGCTCTATTGCTTCGAGGAGGTACTGCATATCTCGTACCCAGTCATCAACCAGCATCCTGCTATCTGCATTACCTGTGAACACTTGGACATTTTTGACCTGATGAGTCTGTATGAACCCACTGTAGGTCATCTGTGGAACAACTGGCAGTGGTTATGGCAGGGTTCTCTGGAGGTGGGGCAGGTGGGTATGAATGGATGTGTGGGATAGTGGATTGGGGCTGAGGCATGTGGTATGAGGGAACACCGAAGTGCGTGGAGGTTTGAGGGTTAGATGCAGATCTTCGGGCGTGAATCAGGATGGTTGTGTGGTGAGGGGCTGCGTGACTAGAGGTTGCACTTTCCATGTTTGAAGGGCTGAGCGTTGTTGAGTTTGTGCAGTTGACTGGTGGGGGTATGGGGCTGCAAGTGCTGGCGAGTCATAAACGGGGGCTGGTGCTGGCTGCATGTGCGGGCTGGGTCCAGCAGAGAAAGTGGTGTTCACCTGGCCGAATATTGGTGGGGACTGATGTCTTAGCATGGGCTCCTGGGTCCTGGGGTGGTGGGGAAAGATGTGGGTCTACCTCAGACCCTGGGTGTTGCTGGTAGGTCTGATGGTCTTGGGTGAGATACTGAAAGTGGGGTGCAGCAGACTTGGTGGTGTGTTCAGCAGGCTTAGGTCTCACCACTTGCTGTCTGGTCGCAGAGCCATCATCTGCCACTGTTCGCTCACTCGCGGGGCGGGAGGGTACCTTGTGTGGGTCGTGGCTGTGGCTTGTTGCAAGACTGTGGACGTAATGGCTGCCTGGGGCTGCGGCAGAGGGTGACTCCCAATCTAAGAGAGAATCTCATTAGCATTTTGTTTTGTTTTTGTTCAGTCCACACAGCTGGAGTAAAATAATTATTTCAGTGTTAATGTGGTATGTGAGACTATGTGTATGTTAGAGGCTTGTATCTTGTATGGCATGATGTACTAAAACATGTGAACCTCAAACATCACACTGTTAACTGAAATTTACGATGTATAAATTAAATGTTTATTTTTTCTTCTTTTCCTCACAATAAACACAACAAATACAGATATTGCAAACACATTATGATTTCACTCAACACTTAGAAAGGATATATCGCTGAAGGTATATGTTCTTCCCGAACGAAAGTCTCTGAAACAAGGGGTGGCAGCGAAAGGCAGCTGCCAGGCTCAGTTTACAGTCTCAGAATGCCACAATCCGGGTCACGGCACTAAAGATGTAACCCACAGCATCTGAGTCAGTGCAGACTGTCACGGCCTCTCTAGGCCTCCCCTGGACTCGTGTGTTTTGGTAGGTGTTGTGTGGTGTCATATGGAGGGAAGGAGGCACCAGACGCTGGATTCGGGATTGTGGTTGAGACCTTGGCTGCTCTTTATTGCTCCACTGCAACAATCCTCTCTCTCTGATACACAGCCAATACCTTACAGGGCACGGAAAGTAAACATAAAGCATTTTTCTTCTTGCAAAAATAAATTAATCTTTTACTTATATAATAATATATTAGTACCAAAAATAAAGAGAAATTAAATAAAGGTTAATGTACAGTCAAATGAAATACATCTCTAAAAAGAGCTTAATACAAAACACAAACTCTAAATGCAAGGTACAGAAAACAGCAAATGCCCCATCGTACATTTATTTTACTCAGATTAAATCACACATGGCGAGTTAACTGTAGGCTAGCAGCATTTACCAACTCTCACAAACAGCATGAAACACACATAATAATCGCTCAAACTCATGCCTCAATGTAGTTTAGAATGTAAATAAACAGTATCAACTCACAATTTAAGTGGATGAGTGGTTTTACCGCTGATATTAAAGATTATTCAGATCGGTATTAACACTGCTTACCTTACAGGGCAGGAAAGTAAACATAAAGAAACATGTCGCCCCGCCAGAACGTAATTTAAAACTATGGTGTCCTGCAAGGTACAAACCGCACGAACTGCTGGACGTACTGAGGAATAGACAAATCAATAACTTTTCTTTATCAAATCCATCTGGTTTGTTATCTTCCTTGCCCACAGGAGCCAGGTTGTAACAGTAGTTTAGACTTGTTTAAGCCGACTCCTTACTCGTTTTCTACGTCTTACCGTCGTTCTTGTGGAGGAGGTTTGCGACTCTTCGCTAAAGAAGAAAGCACTTGCAGATAAAACAGTTATTTGAAAATAGATCACTTTACTTGTCCATAACAACAATAAAAATAATACAAATCAACTACTATGGCTTCAACAGGTGGCATTTTACGCAAGGTATCGAATGAAGTACTCTATTGGTATCTGTATCACTTTTAAGGGTAGTGATTTTGGTACTGGCATCGTAATCCTACTGCTACCCATACACTGTTCCGCAGCTTTTATTGTATAGCATAATGCTCAGCTTGGTAATGTTAAAACAACAACATGACATGATGTTACGGCTTTTATGGTTAATGTAAAACTAACACAAACACTGGAGCACTCATGTTGAAGTAATGGGGCAGTTATGTTTTGCTTTAAGTTAGATAAAGTCAATTTCTACTAAGGACAGAATAATAATAATAAGGTAAAATCGTATTTTATGGTTTTTTTTATTTTAAACACCGAAGTACCAGAGCAGAAGAGCATGCTCTGCTTGTGGCTGGCATTAGCATAAAGGTTTCAGAAATAATTTGAAATATTATTATTTTGACACCCCTCTGCCCCAATGAACAGTAAATGCTGGAGACTCATACAAAAGCCGGGAGAGAAGTGATATCAGAGAAATAGTGCAGCATCCACACATAACTGGTGCTAAATGAAGACATAGGATGCTGCAAAGTCAGCTTATATGTAGTTATGCAATAGCCTAAGAACAAGAAACATAATCCTAAATTCAAATGTGTTACCTCCTCTTTCATTTTGTTTACAAAACTGATTTCATGGGGAAAATAGAAACTTACACATGCCACAGTGAACTAAAGCAACACATCCTTTTTTGAAGTAGGAGTCATTTAAAAAAAAAAAAGTCGCTTCCATGCTCCACTGACACCAATATGTATCTGTAATCACAAGCAGAAGAAAGTCAAGTCAGCCTAATTACAGGCCGTGTAATGAACCACCTGCTATAAGACTGTGTTGCCGAATGTTTATGAAGTAGGCCAGAAATGCTGGACACTCACTGTATGTACCCCCCCCCCCCCCCCCCCCACACACACACATCCTGTTTGCTACAAATTACACATACTCAGTTAGAATTTTAAAACCCCCACAGTACACAAAACACAGGCCTGCTTCCACAAATTCACACACATACAGAGCTAGCTGAACACAAATGTCCTCAAAATAAATTATGAAGTGACTGATAACTACAGAGCCAATGCAGGTCAGCAGACCCACACTTGTCATTTCAGTCATCCAGCTGTACATGCACAAGCACACACCAATGCACACACACAAATTACCCTAAATTAAACTGAAGTGTTTAATAATTAAAGAGCAAATATGCCTCCATGCCACTGTGACCAGCCTCACACAGAAACACGCACACTCTCACACTCACGAAGCTACCCATCTAACCTTTTATCTTCAGATGATGAATAGAGTGTGTGAAGGATTCTGTCTTAGACAACGTTGCCAATTTTCTCCTTCCGTAGCTTTCAAATTCTAAAAGGTGTTTTTTTTAATTCATCATCCTGGATGCTGTCCACTCAACCGACAGAGCTTCTCACACTTTAACAAACACACGCGTGAAATGATGGTTACACACACAGAGACAGGCTAACACGTACAGTAGGTAAAGATGCTGGGTCTGGCTGCCTAATTTTGCTCGCAGCATGTAAGATGGGATGTTAGAGGTACACCGTTCATTTTGAAATCAGATGTTCTCAATTCAGCTACAACAAAATAGATCTTACAGGCCCCAAGCAATCCACAAACACATATTGTCATATTGTAAATAACATGTTACTGGAGTTACATTTTTGAATCAATCCAATATATGTACACGTGTGTGGGTTTTTGTGCTTTCGGCTTGAACTTGTCTTTCACAAGTTGATCTGATGCATTTTATGATCGTGTAACATTATCATGTTACACTGGTGTGTCACCATTGGCACATTTTAGCACACTGACACCGATAATCTCAGCATCTCTCACAAAGAGGTACTGTCAAACAAGTTGATGTACTTGTAGACATCTGTGGTAGTATACAGTACGCAAAACTGTTTTGGATACGATGATGAGGAAAGATGGGCAGTAAGAAATGCATTAATTTGCATTGAACTTTGCACGTAGCAGGATTGTTCACGTGGCACCCACACATGCACTTTGTTGACTCTGATTCTCTTGGTCAATACAGTACACACCCACAGTGAGCAAATACATTCACACACACAATCTCATATTCATATTCTGAGAAAGATCTTTATGATACTGACCCTGCATCATTAACATATTGTCTGACACTTTAACACACTCTCTCTCTCTCCATCACCCACTCAATCTCTCACTCAATAAAATTGAACACATATCTCAGTTGTTCGGAACCAAGTGTAGCTGCAAAAACATGTGAGATGAGGTTAGAGAGAAAAATTCATGAAATTGTTCCTTATCATAAGATGAGGCACATTGAAACTTTACAGCAGATATTTGTATTGAGAGGCTAATGTTTTTTATGCAGTGAGTCAAATGAATTGTACAAATAAACCCACACACACAAATAGAAACTTGCTGATGCAGACACACACTCACAGGAGGGACCTGTTGCCCACCACCATTTGCTAGACTTGTGCTTATGTCCTTGCCTACAGCGATATCAGTTTTGCCAGCTGAGCTTCACAGAGATGACAGTCCTACAGGAATATATATATATATATATATATATATATATATATGTGTGTGTGTGTGTGTGTGTGTGTGTGTGTTGTGTCTGTTTGTTTGCAGAGAGAGGGAGAGGGAGAGAAACAGTGCAGTAAACAAAGACCTGTTTTCAAGGCTTTCAAATCCCTTGTGAAACTCAACCTTTCCTAAATTGTAGTTTGTTCTTAGTCAGTTTGCACAGTCAATATGTAACTTGCCATGGTGACAGAAGATGGTGTTTGCAGCTTGACACATTTTGAAAAACAATCTACAGTAATAAAACAATATATGAACATCCAAGAGAGCAAATCTGTAAAATTTTGTCTCTTGTCTCACTCTAGGAAGGAATAGTACACTGGCCTCCACAGGCTGGTGTAAAAATAAAGAGCACTTGGTTTTCTCAAGCTTCATTACACTACTGTAGCTCAGGCTATTAGCTGCTCTGCTGATTAATGCTCTAACCTGTGACTAAAAGCCAAGAGCACTGCAGCAGTGGCACAGCGAAATTAAATCACTGTTCAAGCTGTTGGAAGAGTGTGAGTGAGACATGCATATTCTGATTTGAGTGAGACTGCCAATTTGAACGTGCAGTAGATGGTACAGGCACCTAATATAAGTTACAATAATTGGAACAGTGAGGTGGAACATCTCGTGATTCACAAACTTTCCATTTCAAACTAAATATTTGCATCTTAGGCACAGGGACGTACGCTAACTCTGTGTGCTCCTAAATGAAAAAAAATAAATAAAATAGGAGCACACAAACAAAGAGTTTATTAAGAAACTGTTTATTACCTACATATTTATACTGCGTGTGTGTGCTACTTCTCCTTGTGTGAAACCAGTGGAGGACTATGTAAGTGTAGTCTCTGGTGTCTGGACACTCTGCATGGGCCTTTAAAACACTGATCACTCATCACAGAAAATTCTACTGTGATTGGTGCACTGTGGTTTGTGGAATGGGGACCTGTAGTTTTTGAACAAGGGACTATACACCATACACCAGCACTAAGTGTTTTATTTAATCTTTTATTCCCTCTGCAATCATCACCCTGAACAAACAAAAAGAGGCACTGTACTATAATCTGTTCAACAATGGCAATGTGTTTTAGTTTTGTCGTGTTTGTGTGTGTGTGTGTGTGCGTGTGTGTTTGTAGATTGGTTTAAATTAGGGCTGAATGATTAATCGTTTTGCAAATAGGAATTGTGAATGTAGGTAATTAAACAGCGGATCTGACCCGTCATGCAGTTACAGATACATTCCGTTGTCATCTTTGTGTGACAGACTTGCTAACCAATCACAAGCGCCATACGCCTCCTGTTACGATCCTACTCACCAATCAGAGTGGGCACAGGGCGTGTAGCCTACATTTTACAACAACAAACGAAAGTAGAGGAAAACGTGGGATAATGGCGCCAGCTGAATCGCGACAGACTGCCGCGGTTTTGTCCGGCGTCAACTCACACTAAAGTGTTTCAGCAGTGGATGTTTAGCCTGCCCTTTGTTGTGGACGTGTTGTTAATTTGTCATTCTGTGTGCTCCAACTACCGATAACAGCTTTCTGTGAGCACGTTTCGCTCTGCTCGGCTACATCCACATGAAGCATTTCAGAGCGCCTCAGAGAGTATTTCGCCTGCCTGATTTTGCTGACTTGTTCAGATTTTGTAAATTTGTTCAGGTGTCCTTGCTTTTTGTGCTTGTACTATGGTTAAGTAGGCTAGGTAGTTAAATTGTTTCTTTTTTGTCTGTTTTAACTGTGTTTTTTGTCGATATATGATCGGGAGTGTGCACAGGATGTTTTATTCTGAAAATCGACAGGATTCTATATGTTCTGTGTCTGATTTCCTTCCCGGTTCATCTGCTCTGTGCTGCTTGACACAGGTTCCATCAAAAATAGACTTAGCAGTGAATATTGAACTTAAGCTAAACTTAAAAAAACCCTCGCAAATCGAATCATAATCGCAATATCTGGCATAAAAATCACAATTAGATTTTCCCCCCAAATCATTCAGCCCTAGTTTAAATGTGTATTATCGTTTTAATGCTGAGACCTGTGAAAGGAAAATTTTTGTTATCCTGTGACAGACAATAAAAATATCTTATCTACCACCCACACAACCCACGCCACACTTTATGTAAACAAAATTATTGAACAATATTATTGAAGTTTTATGGTAAATTTTAAGTTTTATAATAATTTCATATAATAGTAATCTTTATAGCTTACTCCTAGGATAATATTATTTCCAGTTACGGCTGTTTCAATTTTCTAGGTTGCTTTTTTTCTTAATATCCTTGTGCATGAAAGGGTCTACACTGTGGTTGGTCTCTTGTTAATTTTAAGTTTTATAATAATTTCATATAATAGTAATCTTTATAGCTTACTCCTAGGATAATATTATTTCCAGTTACGGCTGTTTCAATTTTCTAGGTTGCTTTTTTTCTTAATATCCTTGTGCATGAAAGGGTCTACACTGTGGTTGGTCTCTTGTTAATTTTAAGTTTTATAATAATTTCATATAATAGTAATCTTTATAGCTTACTCCTAGGATAATATTATTTCCAGTTACGGCTGTTTCAATTTTCTAGGTTGCTTTTTTTCTTAATATCCTTGTGCATGAAAGGGTCTACACTGTGGTTGGTCTCTTGTTAATTTTAAGTTTTATAATAATTTCATATAATAGTAATCTTTATAGCTTACTCCTAGGATAATATTATTTCCAGTTACGGCTGTTTCAATTTTCTAGGTTGCTTTTTTTCTTAATATCCTTGTGCATGAAAGGGTCTACACTGTGGTTGGTCTCTTGTTAATTTTAAGTTTTATAATAATTTCATATAATAGTAATCTTTATAGCTTACTCCTAGGATAATATTATTTCCAGTTACGGCTGTTTCAATTTTCTAGGTTGCTTTTTTTCTTAATATCCTTGTGCATGAAAGGGTCTACACTGTGGTTGGTCTCTTGTTAATTTTAAGTTTTATAATAATTTCATATAATAGTAATCTTTATAGCTTACTCCTAGGATAATATTATTTCCAGTTACGGCTGTTTCAATTTTCTAGGTTGCTTTTTTTCTTAATATCCTTGTGCATGAAAGGGTCTACACTGTGGTTGGTCTCTTGTTAATGCTAAGTACTAACCTGCCACTGTGGCAGACATGTTCTGTCAGTCAGCAATGTTATCTGCCATGTGTGCACTAAATTAAGGAATAACATTCATCTCATTTAGGCATCATTTAATGTAAATAATGTTGTCATTCAATGTTCAATATATTTAAACAAAAACATTACATGCATGTTTGAATGCACGAAGGACCCGTGTCATTCTTTACATGTAGGTTGTAGTCCATACTCGCACATTGTGCTCTTAAATTATTTTTCCCGTAAGCACGTACCTATCTATTTTTAGGGGCATATAGGAGTGAAATGGTCGCACTGTAGAGTCCTGAATAGTGTTACTTTGGTCAGACGAAACTAAACGAAAGATATTTGTCAACGACCTTTTTTTCCGTGACTAAAACGAGACGGCGACAATGTACTTAAACACTGACTGTGACTGTCTTAACATGCAATATTGTTGACGAAAAATTATGAGACTAAAATGTAATTCATAAAATAAAAATGTTAATAAAATCTCTTTTGTCTGACTTCACCAACCCAAACTGCAAATCATTTTTTTTGTTCTTCTCTATATGTTTATGTCACTTGAGTACAAATTTATTGTTGGTGGAAGCATTACTTGCAAGACTTACACGTGTTTATTTAAGTTACTCTACTTGTCTCCTGGCTCTGTCTATCCATGGTTCTACTGTATTGACAGCTACAGAGGAAGCCATGGTGATGAGAAGGGAAATTGCACATAACAGCATCACATTAAATTAAGTGAATGAGATTTTCCTGGAAATAAGGATGAGTAACAGAGGGAAGATGAAAAACAGATAAAGTGGGAAGCATCTTAGTTAATAGAGATCTGCTATACATGACACGAGTCATTTCTGCCTGTTAAAGTAAAGCAATGATCAGTTTAGTAAATGTGCCTCTGGTCATATCACAGTTCCAGTGATATAGTTCCAGGTGACGTACACACACACACATACATACAGCACGTCTATGTGCAATTATACAGATAAGCACGGGTGCAAAAGAACATGCACTCGTGCACACAAACACAGCCACACAAGCATCATGTCAAGCTGAATAAAGCGCAATGACAGCTGGGTAAAATTGCACCTATAAATCATTTGTCAGCCGGGTCTAAATTCTATCTGCCAGCCATACATGCAGTCAAATCTGTCCCCATAGCCACACACACCCGCCCAAACACACACACACTCATATTCCTGGATGGATCTGTCTGTGATATTGGGCCCACTACACTGACAAATTCCCTCTCATAAACACATAAACTCTGGGCTCCATTTTCCAGCAGGCACAAAGCTGCAGTGTAGTGGTGTTTTTCCTTACCTGAGCCTGTTCAGCGTTTCTGTGACTCTTCGCAAACCATCATAGGAGGACATGCACAGTACGGGGTGTATCAAGATTTACAGTGTTTTGCGTCATGAGACACTAACCTGTTTGTACCAGTTCAAAAGCATTTTTGACTTTGTTTCTATCAGTCACACAGTCTAAACCACACCAAAACCCTTATGGTTTGCTTGGGTGTAAACACTACAGTCACACTGCTCTGTTTTATTCCATTGTATTGGAGAGCAGCAGTGTATGCTTCCTTTTCTGTTGTTTATTGCTCTCACTTTGTACCTGTGACAAAGACTTCTAAATATTACACATTCTTCAACTCTACAGACATTCGACTTCACCAAAGAAAATACTGTTAGTTATATTCTGATAATGAGAGTAATGCTTGGGAGGCAGAGGAATGTGTCAGATTTTTACCAGCATCTCTCAGCAACAACAGCTTCTATGCAGAAAAGCCTTATAATTTATCTGATTAACTCTCAGACAAGCATCTGAAGTCATCAGATATTTTTTGTATTTTGTGGTCTGTAATTTGAGTGACGTGCATTACCAAAGCATTGCCAAATTACGTGGTTATCTTGATTAAATCTTACACAGACATCATCAGGTTGTTGCAAAAACAACTTGCTTTCATACTGTTGTCCACAAAAAACTACTGGGCTATAATTTGATATCCTGCACTGCCTTCCAGTTTATGGAGTAAAAATGATGCAAGTGATAAAGACCAGGACATCCTCAGGACACATTGGACAAACAGCACACTTAGTTCCAAAAGTCATATTGTGATTAAAACTTGTCTCTCCTTTTTAAAACCCCTCCGGACCACTTCTTCTGACCAATTCTGTCCATGATGCCTGAGGCATCACATTTTTAATTGTGATAGAGGTTGAACTGTGGCTGCACTAAAAAACTACACCTAGAGACATAGAGCTTAGTCATGGCTGTCAGTTTAATGTCATAGTTAATTGTGTAGCAAAAAAACTACAAACAATAAAAAAGTCAGATCATTAGGAGTGATCAGTGTGTTCAGCTTTTATACAAGCAGCAGATGTGTTTGAGTGATAATATATAATAGAATGATCCACCTTGTTTACATTGTGTACTTAACTGCAATTTCTGCTTTAGATCTTGATTCACTAAATTAGTGCCTCCCACTCACACATCATCACAGCATGACGAACATTTCCTTGTACAGATAAATCAATCAATCAAAATGTGACAATCATCCAGACCACTTAGGAAATGGAAAAATATTTCAGCACAAAGCAGAAATATTGCCACTCTTGTAATTCAATATGACAAAGCCATAGGAATTTTTTTTTATCTTTTTGTCTCACCTTTCCTATCACAAACATATTCTCATTTAAAACTGTAGGAAATCGGAATATGTCGTATGTCTTTCTGGTGACATTTGTCACTGAGAAAAGCGGAGCGATCAGGCCCGGGTGCTTTGGCTGGGGGCCCTGCCATCCATCATGGAGACCGGGTGGTAAATGGCTTATGTAATTCTGTTTCAGATGAATGACCATGGAAGGGAGTGTCACCACTAACATTATTGTGATCTATACAGTAGCGATGAGAGATGGAAGGAGGAAGCGAGGGAGAAAGAGAGAGAGGGAGAGATCGTTTCGGGCTCAGAACATGAGACTCTTGAATATTGAAAGAAAAATCCTCTTATTAACGTTAAACCTTTTTGTTTTTAGAGCTGCAACTACAACTATTCTTTTCGTTATTAATATGTTGGTTTTGGCATACAAATCCTCAGATATGAGAAGCTGGAAACAGCAAACATTTGGCTTTTCTGCTTTAACATTTAATGAAACATTTAATTGATCATTAAATGAATTGTTGCAGCTTTCACAATATAGCTAATCACATTTAGCTAGAAACATAAGAAAATATAACAATTATATTCACCATCAACATTGAACAAAGGCTGATGGGGCGTAATTAATGTTGTCAAGAATAAAAAAGGGGTATCTGTTTTCCTTTAATTTAATAACAAAACTGTGTGTACATGATTTCATTTTATACCAACACTTTGTGTTCTTACTCATCTACTGCATTTGTTTTTGCTCTACTGTCAAATAAATCTGCAGCAAGAAGTTACTTTTACCTCTGGAAACAGACACAACACAATCACAAATAACATTACCTGACTCTGGTTGAACAGCAAATTCATGTGAGTTTCTATATTGTGGATAAATATTGTATTTCTATAGTATTTCCATTGCTGATATTTCACTTCACGGATCATATTTAAAGTGTTCAGAACATGGGCCTTAGGTCATAGGTTTTTGGAGTAAATATGACTTGAAGCATATTTTATTTTACTTATGATTTTTTCACCAAGCATTCCATTAAAACACATTTTAAGTTTCATTTAAGCTGCAGTGAAAGTGAAAGTGAAAAGTAAGTAAAGTTGTTTGGGGGTAGCCCATCATTTTCAACGGCAATAACTGATTATTTTTTTTCCCAGTTGTAGACCGTAGAAACAACCTTTTGAAGTTGATATGGCGAACTTGTAAGCACACACTTGCTTAGTTAAGCATCCATCAGTTACAGAGCAGCATTATCATTCATTTAGAGTTTGTTTCTGAACCTGATGAATATATGTAAAAAGAAGTCTAAATATTCACTCAATTTTATTTCTGTTTTTGGTCTCTTCTTACTCCTGAAGGAAAAATCTTGCTCTGTAGCTGCTAAATGCTATACTGTGCTCCTCAGCTAGTCTCTGTCTGCTGTTGATTGCTGAGCAGGTGGTGTAGAGTGGGTTTTTAGTAGTGTTGTCAAGATAACAAAATTATGACTTTAATATGATACCTGCCTAAATATCTTAATACCGATACTGAAACGATACCACAGCAAAAATCTAAATCATCAGAAAAAGAAATAGAATTATAAATGACAGAACATGGAACTTAAAGTTTAGTTTTTTATTGAACCGAACATATCTATCTACAATAGATTGTAAACAACTTTACAACACAGACTGTTCCCATTGTCCTTTTTAAAACTAATTTGACGAAATAGAAAACTAGAAAATGTGCTCTGTAGAGCCCAGACCTCCACTGACGAGGTGTATTGAGTCATGTGTTCAGTCTATTTTAGTGCACTACTGTAGCGAGCAGGCTAATAAATTATGAGGTGATGAAGCTCAAACCCATGATTATTAGTAATAATCACCATGGCCACCAAGTGCCAGATTTAAAGTTAATGTAATTTATGTTTATTATTTTCATGCTAAATAAAGTTGTACTTCTGATGACATGTTTTATTGTTTTTTTTTTCATACATGTAGGCCTAGGTGTGTTTTTGACAATGAATGGGAACATTAATAATAAGGTTAATGTAAATAAGTAAATAACTGTTATTGTGATGTCATTGTTATGTTACTGTTAGTAAAGCTTTTACATGGTATGCAGTAATCTGATGACCGTATACTTGATTTTATGTGATTTCTTTGACCACTTTACATTTGCAACCAGATATCACGCGTCATGACTAAATGCAGCTTCTTGCCAGAGGTCTGCACTCTGCTGAGAGCATCTATTAAGAGCAATAATTGACAAGAATGACCATGCCATGATCACCATTACTAATACTGATTTGAGTATAAATGTAGGCAACATTAGGGGTGGGAATCTCTGGGCACCTTACAATTTGATTTGATTACAATTTAGAGAGTTGTGATTCAATTATGAAACGATTATCGATGCATCTTGATGCATCATTGTTTCTCTACAGGATCCCTGGATAATTACTAAGCTTTTAATTTGCGCATTAAAATCCAAAAGAAACATCTCCTAATTAGCTTAAAAGGACTAGTTTGCAACCAGTTGTCAGAATCTATGCATTTTCTTGTTATTTCTGACCAATTTATAAACAAAATATATCCACAACCTGGAGGAGTAAATGTATGAATTAGTGTATTAATAAATAATATAACATTAAATAGAAAGAATAATGTTGATATAATAATATATTTACAGGTTACATTTTATGTAGATAATCTGCGCACAGATAGTTCATTAGTTGAGATTCAGCTGTGTCACAAAAAAACCTTCCTCTGATATTAGCCTACACCACTGTGGTTAAGGTTTGATTAGTGCTAACTTTTGTGTATTCATTATACTTTCAGATAATAGTATAGGCTACTAAAGCTTACAAATAGTAACCTATTAAATTAATTCCAGTTGGACAAAACAGAAGTTTCATTTTTGTGGTCAGTCTCTCATTTGTTTATGCAGAGTATTAATATAACTTGTCAATAATAAAAAATGTGCATACAAAACAAGTTCAACATTTCTAAACTTTGCTGTGGTGTCTACCCTTTTTTTAATGTCACGCCTACCCCAGGCTGTGATTGGTCTGTTCACGAAAAGTAACTTTGATGAGCAACTAACGCAAACGGCTGTATGAAAGTTACCCAATCCCGATCTCCTTGTGGAGAATAGCAGGCGAGAACAGGAACAGGTGAGCGTCACGTAGTGCCCAGAAAACAATCTGGAGAGGGCAGAGGAAAGAACCGGTGCTGGTACGCCATAGAGTAAAATGCAAAAGTGACAGTATTGGTGAATACCGGCACACTTCAAGCACAAACGGCTTTTATATTGTGAGAAATAACAGGAAGTAATCTCTCCCGTTAGCGTGAGCTTCGTAGAGGAGCGTTCAGTCAAACCAACGCAGCAGCTACTTTATAAAGCCAGTGCCAGCTGCTGTGTAAAATAACAGCTGTGGATGAGATGAAAGGTGACTGCTGTAAGTGAAAGACGTCATATTTATGTGTATGCTCTGCTTGCTCAACAGTTGTTTGATAAATGGCTATTAAAACACATTCTGGGGGGATTTGAAATGCTTTTTTTTTTCAACTCTGATTATTTTGCCGATGGTGATTTTCCTTCGGCACTCGCTAAAACCTCTTTGGGTGGCCCCCAAAAATTTCTCTATGCAGGAAAAACCATGCTGATTTTTAGCAGCTTGCAAGGTATGGAAAAGTTACCCTTACCAGTGTGAAAGCTGCATTTGCGTATGGAAATGTTTGCCACATTGGTAAGTTAGCTAAAAGGATAAAAACTAATTAAACTGTTAACATTGCTCTTAATTTCTTCGTCAAACTCCGATGCTAAAAAGGTTTGCTCGTCACACAATAAATCACACTCATTTGACTTATATTGAGGGCATGTAATTATGTTATCACATTCTCTAACCTGCTGCTCTTTGAATTCTTTGAACAAGTCGGCATGTTTGTCGGTGAAATGCTTTGCTGGATGTGTTGCCTCTCTCGGTCTGCGTGTTAGAAACATCTTTTACAGATGGGCTTTGTGGAGTCCATGGGCTTGCTGTCAATGTCGGCTACATAAGCAAAATACTTAAAGAGGTGGTATTATGCTTTTTGGCTTTTCCCCTCTCCTTTATTGAGTTATGTCTCTTTTTTGTGCGTGTAATAGGTTTGCAAAGTGAAAAAGTCCAGCCCAAAGTGAGTTCCCATCTACCACAGAAAACTCGCTTGAAAACAGCTCGTTTGTAGTCCACTTGTCTACTTGTGATGTCACAATGAAAGCGTCATAAAGCTTGCCAAGCGATCCAAAAATGTAACGTGAAAACATGACAGACTGCTGATTGGTCAGAGAGAATATTCACTGTTCACTGCATCATCATTGCATGCACCAGACAGAGGCCAGCAACAGAAAGTTTAATATTTTACAGTTTTCGTATGTAATTTCATCACTAAATCCACTTCTGAGAAGTTTTGAGGTGAGAAATCAGCTGTGTAGATTTCGAATATTGACAGTTTTACCCCTAATATTCCCCGGGGCAAACTCCAGGCTTTGCGGGGAAACCGAAAGCGCTTGGAGATCCCCCACCCTCCTCAGAGAGGTGATAGCAAGGAGAAAGGTCATCTTAAGGGTCAAGTGCTTAGCCTCAGCTGACTCCAGAGGTTCAAAGTATGCCTCAGCCAACGCCCCAAGAACCACCGCCAGATCCCAAGTGGGAACCTTGGACCCAGTTGATATGCCACTCGGACTGATGCACCTGCCAGGATCCCCTTGCAAAGCGGCCGCCCATGACCGCGCCCCAGCCCGTGAGGGAGGCGTCTGTCAAAATGACCAGCGGCAACAAGACCCTCCCAGCATGGGCCCCTGGGACAGGAACCAAGTTTCCTTCCAAACTGATAGGGAACGAAGACACTTGCGCGTAACCCAAATCAGAAGGAGAGGATTTCCCCTCGGGGAAAAACCCTTGGTCCTTAGCCACCACTGCAGGGGTCTCATTTGCAGCAGTCCAGATGGTATTACGCTGGACGCAGCCGCCAGGAGACCCAACACTCGTTGAAAGTGTTTTATAGTGATGGCGTGGCCTAACTTCACCCCTTTCACGGCAGCCAATATGGTGTCGACACGTGCCGGAGACAATTGTGCCCGCATCGTTGTCGAATCCCATACTACCCCTAGGAACGTAGTCCGTTGGGGGGGTGCCAGCACACTCTTCTTTGCGTTGAGCCTCAGCCCTAAACGCTGCAGATGAGCCAGAACGACATCGCGATGCCGAACCGCCAACTCTCGAGACTGGGCTAGGATGAGCCAGTCGTCGATGTAGTTGAAATCCGGACGCCCTGGAGCCTCAGCGGGGCCAGTGCTGCATCCATACACTTGGTGAATGTGCGAGGGGAAAGTGCCAGGCCGAATGGAAGAACCCGATACTGGTAAGCCACACCCCGAAGGCGAACCTCAGGAACTTCCTGTGAGAAGGACGGATGGAGACGTGGAAATAGGCGTCCTTTAGATCTATCGTGACGAACCAATCCTCGGATTGGATGTGCGTCACGATGGTGGGGATGGTGAGCATCATGAACCTGAATCTCCTCAGAGACCGGTTAGAACCCGCAGATCCAAAATAGGGCGCAGCCCTCCGTCCTTCTTGGGGACTATGAAGTACCGGCTGTAGAACCGGCGTCTCTGTCTGGGGGGGAGACACGTTCCACGGCCCCTTTCCTCAGCAGAGTAAGAACTTGCTGTCCCAACACCGGACCTTGCTCCGGGCGGAGGCAGGAGGGGAGAAAGACTCCCCTATCCCGGTCTTCCCTGAGCTCCATCGGGACTGGATGACGGTCCTCAGATCGCGTCTCTCAGAAGGCTGAGGGTGAGAGCGCCGTCTCGCTGCCCCAGCTCCTCGGGGGGGGGCCCCCAAGAAGCGACACTCTGCTTCCTCTCCTCTCCGTAGGAGCTCGTAGAGGGAAGGGACCTACGCCTGGCAGCCTCAGCTGCCTTGGGTCCAGACCGGCGAGGGAGGTACTGGCGGAACGCTTCGCCCTGTGTCTAACGCTCCGTGGTTCTGCGAAGCTCCGCCAGATCTTCCTCAGAGGGACCCCCCCTCTGAACCATCTCCTGTAGCAGGTTGGCTTGGTAGGCTTGAAGCACCGCCATGGTGTGCAAGCTCGCACCTGCCTGGCCCGCTGCCATGTACGCCTTCTCCACGAGCGTAGATGTGGTGCGACATGGCTTGGAGGGTAACGCCGGCTTCTCCAGGGAGGACGCAAGTCGAGGGGAGAGATAGCTCGCAAGTGCATCCTCCAACCGAGGCATCCTCCCATAACCACGGTCCCTAACCCCCATCACATTACTGTAGTTCAGTGATCGGGGTGTGGAAAGCCGTGTAGAGAAAGGTCTGCCCCATGATTTACTCAGTTCATCATGTAAATCAGGAAAGAATGGCAGAGACCGGCGTGGAGGTGGCGCGTGGTGCTTAAGAAACCTTTCATCAAGCTTACCACTAGCCTGTGGTGTCTGCTCCTCCTGTGGCCAGTTGATGTTGAGCTTAGCCACGGCTCTAGTCACCACCTCCAGCAGCACGTCATAGTCGGGCGCCGCCTGATGACGCCGCCCCGACACCCGGAAGTCAT
>NC_060170.1:21769164-21771860 GCF_021292245.1 Micropterus dolomieu | reverse complement strand
GGGCAGAGCAGATGAAGTCTCCCGTCCTCCGCCGTCACATGAGGTGGAGGATGAAATGCCTGCAGCACTGTGGACCCTGCCGCACAAGAAGGCACTTTAGGGATGTATCCTGAACGAGGGTGCAGGATAGCCCTAATATTCCCCGGGGCAAACTCCAGGCTTTGCGGGGAACAGAAAGCGCTTGGAGATCCCCCACCCTCCTCAGAGAGGTGATAGCAAGGAGAAAGGCCATCTTGAGGGTCAAGTGCTTAGCCTCAGCTGACTCCAGGGGTTTGAAGGGGGCCTCAGCCACCGCCCCAAGAACCACTGCCAGATCCCAAGTGGGAACCTTCATCCTCCGGGCACCACGGAGGAAACGTACAACCAAGGGAAGTTTCCCCAAGGACCCCTCCCTCAGAGGGGTGTGGAAAATAGCTGCCACGTACACCTTGAGAGTGGAAGGCTCCAAGGGGAAGGGGAAAGACCAGCAGAGAACCGGTCCTGGAGGAACTCAAGTACCTGAACCACCGGGCAGGTAACAGGGTCCACCGACCGCTCCCTACACCAAGTGGAGAAAACACTCCACTTCAGGCCGTACATCCTCCTCCGTGGACGGGGCCCTGGAGCTCAGGAGGGTCTCGACTGCTCCGGCTGTTAGACCCGCCTCTAGGTACTGTGCCCCCTCAGGGGCCAGACCCACAGTCGCCATATGGCGGGGCAAGGGTGAAGAACCCGGCCCTGCGCCTGGGACAGCAGGTCTCTCCTCAGAGACCCTGCCGTCCAGGAGCGACATGATGTCCGAGAACCACACCCGGGTTGGCCAGAACGGGGCTACGAGCAGTAGGCCGACATTGACCTGCTCCAGAACCCCGGGAGCAGAGCGACTGGGGGAAAAGCATACAGACGTAGCCTCGGCCACGAATGTACCATGGCGTCCAGACCCAACGGGGCTGGAGGAACGAGAGAAACCATAGCGGGCAGTGCGTAGTCTCTTGAGACGCAAACAGATCCACGTCTATGGGGCCGAACTCTTCGCACAAGAGCTCCACCACTTCGGGGTGAAGTCTCCATTCCCCGGGCCTCAGCCCCTGCCTCGACAGCAGGTCTGCTCCCTGATTCTGCACCCCCGGGAGATACATCGCCCTGAGCGATAGTAACCTCACCAGCGCAGATCGCCCTGGTGATTCAGATAGGCCACCACCGCTGTGTTGTTCTCTTCGGAACGAACCAGGACGTGGTGGCCTTGGAGATCGGGCAGGAAACTCCTTAGAGCCTGGAACACCGCCAACATCTCGAGACAGTTGATATGCCTCTCGGATTGATGCACCTGCCAGGATCCCCTTGCAAAGCGGCCGTCCATGACCGCGCCCCAGCCGGCGACAAGACCCTCCCAGCACGGGCCCCTGGGACAGGAACCAAGTTTCCTTCCAAACTGATAGGGAACGAAGACACTTGCGCGTAACCCAAATCAGACGGAGAGGATTTCCCCTCGGGGAAAAACCCTTGTTCCTTAGCCACCACTGCAGGGGTCTCATGTGCAGCAGTCCAGATGGTATTACGCTGGACGCAGCCGCCAGGGGACCCAACACTCGTTGAAAGTGTTTCATAGTGATGGCGTGGCCTAACTTCACCCCTTTCACGGCAGCCAATATGGTGTCGACACGTGCCGGAGACAATTGTGCCCGCATCGTTGTCGAATCCCATACAACCCCTAGGAACGTAGTCCGTTAGGTGGGCGCCAGCACGCTCTTCTTTGCGTTGAGCCTCAGCCCTAAACGCCGCAGATGAGCCAGAACGACATCTCGAAGCCGAACGCCAACTCTCGAGACTGGGCTAGGATGAGCCAGTCGTCGATGAAGTCGAAATCTGGATGCCCTGGAGCCTCAGCGGGGCCAGTGCTGCATCCATACACTTGGTGAATGTGCGAGGGGAAGTGCCAGGCCGAATGGAAGAACCCGATATTGGTAAGCCACACCCCCGAAGGCAAACCTCAGGAACTTCCTGTGAGAAGGACGGATGGAGACCTGGAAATAGGCGTCCTTTACATCTATCGTGACGAACCAATCCTCAGATTGGATGTGCGTCATGATGGCGGGGATGATGAGCATCTTGAACCTGAATCTCCTCAGAGATCGGTTAGAACCCGCAGATCCAAAATAGGGCACGCAGCCCTCCGTCCTTCTTGGGGACTATGAAGTACCGGCTGTATAACCGGCATCTCTGTCTGGGGGGGAGACATGTTCCACGGCCCCTTTCCTCAGCAGAGTACGAACTTCCTGTCCCAACACCGGACCTTGCTCCGGGCGGACCACAGTCCAAACCACCCCCTCTCTTCTGTTGAATTTGGAGGGCGGGTTTTGAACTGTAGTCAATACCCATCTATGGCAGTGCGCAGGACCCACGGAGAAATGTTTATCAGGGCCGCAGGGCCCGCAACACGGGGAAAACACATCTGGCCATCCTCGGAAAAGAGAGCCATGCTGTACCTCAGTACCCGCACGGAAAGGGCTTCGCAACGGGCGCAGGCAACCCCCTCGAGAGCTGCCCGGGCGTGCTCCATCCCCAAACATGAGACACACATCTCATGAGAATCTCCATCCGTGATGTACCGAGGGCAAGAAAAAAAAAAACACACCTTCTGTACATCTGGTTGCCGGACATGCTGGTAGACTTCTTCTTCAGGTAAGACATACTGCTCGTAGGACTGGAGCTTTCTT
>NC_060170.1:21764733-21769144 GCF_021292245.1 Micropterus dolomieu | reverse complement strand
CGGCGTGGAGGTGGCGCGTGGTGCTTAAGAAACCTTTCATCAAGCTTACCACTAGCCTGTGGTGTCTGCTCCTCCTGTGGCCAGTTGATGTTGAGCTTAGCCACGGCTCTAGTCACCACCTCCAGCAGCACGTCATAGTCGGGCGCCGCCTGATGACGCCGCCCCGACACCCGGAAGTCATCGTCCACTCCGCTGAGCACGTCCGCCTCCTCGGAGTCGGATTGCTGCAGTGTCTCCGGATCCAAACCGCAAGCGGGAGAAGCCGAGAACGGGCACCCGAACGAGGAAAGGAAGCGTCGGAGCCAGTGGATGAAGGTCAGGAAAAAGCCTCAGCCGTCCCGAAATCCTCCGACAGATCACGCTGTGAACCCCATGAGTGAAGCCACCGGGTCGCCTCAGCGGCCGCAGGGCCCGCGCCACGAGGAGAACACATACGGCTGTCTTCGGAAAAGAGAGCCATGCTGTACCTCAGTACCCGCACGGAAAGGGCTTCGCAACGGGCGCAGGCAGCCCCCTCGAGAGCTGCCCGGGCGTGCTCCATCCCCAAACATGAGACACACATCTCATGAGATCTCCATCCGTGATGTACCGAGGGCAAGGAAAAACACACCTTCTGTACATCTGGTTGCCGGACATGCTGGTAGACTTCTTCTTCAGGTAAGACATACTGCTTCTAGGACTGGAGCTTTCTTCAAACAACATACAGAGCGGCTGCTGAATAGAAAAAAGCTAATGATGAGTGTGTACAGCTGTGCTTTATACTCCTCCGGTTATTCCGTCACACCTTACCGTTCTAGCAACAAGCCAATAGGATTGGAGTGATTTCATTCACGTTCGGACCTGCTACGCCTAGAGGCGTTCCCATAGTGTCGTAACCGACGCAGTTCGAGTTCCCTCGAAGGGGAACCCAATGCCTTTCTAGTATCGGTATACCGTGCAACACTAGTTTTTAGAGCTGAAAACAGCTACCTGCTGCCGCCAAAAATATGAGTGCGCTGAGGAAACAGTTGCAAGCTGGACAGCTAAACAGTGAGCTGAAACTATTGCTGTCTTCCTTTTTATCTTTACTTCAGTTTTTACTTTGTGCTAGAGTTTGCAACTCATTTCTGAGAGAACAATAACTGAAAAAAAGGACAGATGAAAGAGAAATAGAAAATGATGTTGACATTTCTGTTCCTCTTCTTTTTAAGTGGTGTTATCAAGAAAATGGCACCATTTAAAGCTTGGAGATGGAGTGAGACAGACTCACAGGAATGACTGACACGGTTGCTCTGCTAATTACCCCGTGCTTCTGATAATTTTGTGATGTCATTTTGTCATTTTTGTGACCCTGTAATATTCTTAAAGGTTTAATAGGTCAGTGATTGACAGACTTCCATGCAGGGTGAGGTTTTGTTCTTTATACTTCTACTTTGACTTTGAGACTGAAGGAACACTCACACATCCTTTTTCCTGTACTCGATACAGAGACATGACATTTTTGTGTTTTCACTTCAAAGTGTGGTACGGAATGAAGAAGATAGATGGTACTTTATTTAGATGGCATTGCTTTGATGATGTTTCAGATCTGACTATGTATAGAATGTGTGTATTCATTGGATGTTATTATAACTATTAAGCATAGGTAGTAGTAGCAGTGGTATCTTTTTACTCTTTTATTGATTATTGTTGCTAAGAAAGAGGAAAGAGCTTTTGATGTTAAGTGACTTCATAACTCTTCCTGTCATTAACCCCGCCAAATTAATTTCACCCTCCCCTGCTTCCATAAAAATACTGAGTGTAACAACCATGACCTCTGCTTTCACAAAGGTCAAAATATTTGTGAGTAAATTACATATTAAGCAATGTGTTTGTATTTGAGAGAAAGTGTGATGAAAAAGAACAAATGGTGTGTGTTCTGGTGAACTTTTCAGGTCACTGAACCTTGCTACAATAATTCTAAAAAGTGTGCTTATCTTTTTAAGTAGCCTCCTGCATTATGAGAAGGTAGGATAGGTCGTTTGTGTACATTCAGCGTGATTGTGAGTGCATGTGTAACATGAGTATATCTTCTCATTTATAGTAACATAATACTGACTGAATGCCATGACCCACATTATCCAGATGGTGCTGATTCACATCAGTGAGCTCAGCTTTTGAGCTTCACAGCCAGATCCTTGAGATTCTGTCTAAGATCTACAGACAAGGGAGCCCAGGCGGGATTTAGACGGTACAGAAAATCTGGGCCTGTGTGTGCAAAGCTTCTAAGAACTAAAGGATTCACTCAGGATCACTAGTGAGGTCACATTTGCATGTGAACTTCAGACAACATGAGACAACATGGTGGTCACAAATGTATGACATATTGTACTTTTGTCCTGTTTTTTTTTACAGAGAAATTTCATTCTTTATTGATCACATTACACTGATCAGGTCTCATTGCTGCATCGAAATGCTGACAGTCGATTCAGAAGTGTCTCTTATATGAACACTGTTTGACTTTAAAGGTGTGATGTGTTAGAATTTTAGATATTTTAAGATTTTACATTAAACATTAAAAAATTAACTAACATTATCAACAGAATGAGAAGAAGACGTTATGTCAAAGACGTCTATGCATTGTGTCCCAGAGATATGTACTGGAGTCAGCATGCCAGCCAGCTAGCCTGTCCCGTAATTACCACTTACCACTGATAGTATAGCTCAGGCCTCCCCCATAGTTTCAGCTGGGATATGTGTCCGTCCAGTGTGTTCACTGCGTTACACAAGCTCTCTTAAATCACAAAATGTCAAGTAAGGAAATATTCTCCCACCTATTTTCCTTTCCTTTCCAAATCGAAAATTATAACCATGCACCTTCTGAATGTAAGTTTCTCTCTTTCACCAGACTAATTGCCTTGTTAACTCGTCAAATCGTAAAACACACTTCACTCAAACTCAACAGAAACAAAGTAAAACTCACCAAAACCATCTCGGTTAGTCTTTCTCCTGTTCCAACAATCTCCAACTCTGGTTTGGTGGAAATGAACCATTAATTCACTGAGTTAGAAGTGAAGATAATCTGGCTCTACACACTGTCTCTGCCTCTCTGCAGTTATGCAGCAGTTGTGACCCGATGTGTGATATGCTGCCTCCTATAATTTGGAGCATGAATTAGACAATTGGAGAGTTGTATCAATTCTTACACATAGCACCTTTTCAAAGATGTACAGAGAAATCAATAATGTCTCACGTTATTTTATGATATGCTTTTGGCTGTCGTGCTTCAAAAAGCATGTTCTTTGCTAGTGTCAGTCAGCAACACAGAGCAAAGCAGGGGATTTTCAAAAGCATATTTTTTTCACATATGCATTCAGATGTCTTTGCTCACCGCTGATTTGATATCTGAAATGAAATCATTTGAAAGCTGTCTTTCTACCTTAGAATAGATAGGCTTCAAATAAGCTTTACAGACAGTCAATAAGCAACTCATACCAATGGATGCTATTGCAATAAAATTGGTGTGTCTGTTTACATTTCCATTCGTGTCTCTTCCATCTTCCCTTTAATATGTCTTCATCTAAATCATGTTCTCACCCTTTTCTCATTTTTCTAATATTTTTTAAAAGTTTGTTGCCTATATTTTTCTATATCCTGTTAATTTAGTTCCAAGCAACTTTGCTTCCACCCTCTGTCTCATTACACCCATTTTCATTCCTTCCTCTCTCTCCTCTCTCAATCCTTTTTTCATTTTTCATTTTTCATCTTCTGGACTGGGTTTCTGGTGACAGATGGAGCCATGGTGGCATCGTTCAGGTAAAGATGACTGGGACTGACAGGTTTACTGAGGACACACTGGACCAGTGCAGCACAAGTCTCACATGCTGTCACATACACACACACACACACGGCTTGTTATGTTGTCAAAGCTTCCTCATACTTCTTGAGCGTAATGTATGCAGACTAATTACTGTTGGATTGTTTACTTTTTTTATTAGAGGTGGTTATTTTGTCTGCCTAAAAAGTGCACTCAGGTGTAGGTTGTGCGAAAGAAGAGAATAACATTGTTGAAAACCAGTTGTTTATGACATGACATATGAAAAAGCTCCAAAGCAAAACAGCCATAGATCCAGGGGTTCCTCAGACTTGTTAGTATACAACTCACATAACACATTTTGCCTTGAGCTCCTGTGCTAATTAAAATATCTTGCTCCCATAGAGACAAAGAGCCCACAGCTCATTGTTAAGGTCCCAGTACTATTTCCCAACGGACAGAATATCAAGTGCTTCATGTATCAGGTGCTTTATTTATTTAATTTGTGTATATTTGAATTTAATGTAGGTCTTTCAGCATGGACCAACCTAAAAGCTTAAAGTACATTAACGGGAGGTGGCAAACATGTGGTGCAGAGTGGATATCACTCACCTCCACAGAGACTCAATTCCCAGTAGC
>NC_060170.1:21741016-21764633 GCF_021292245.1 Micropterus dolomieu | reverse complement strand
CAAAGCTTCTAAGAACTAAAGGATTCACTCAGGATCACTAGTGAGGTCACATTTGCATGTGAACTTCAGACAACATGAGACAACATGGTGGTCACAAAGGTATGACATATTGTACTTTTGTCCTGTTTTTTTTTACAGAGAAATTTCATTCTTTATTGATCACATTACACTGATCAGGTCTCATTGCTGCATCGAAATGCTGACAGTCGATTCAGAAGTGTCTCTTATATGAACACTGTTTGACTTTAAAGGTGTGATGTGTTAGAATTTTAGATATTTTAAGATTTTACATTAAACATTAAAAAATTAACTAACATTATCAACAGAATGAGAAGAAGACGTTATGTCAAAGACGTCTATGCATTGTGTCCCAGAGATATGTACTGGAGTCAGCATGCCAGCCAGCTAGCCTGTCCCGTAATTACCACTTACCACTGATAGTATAGCTCAGGCCTCCCCCATAGTTTCAGCTGGGATATGTGTCCGTCCAGTGTGTTCACTGCGTTACACAAGCTCTCTTAAATCACAAAATGTCAAGTAAGGAAATATTCTCCCACCTATTTTCCTTTCCTTTCCAAATCGAAAATTATAACCATGCACCTTCTGAATGTAAGTTTCTCTCTTTCACCAGACTAATTGCCTTGTTAACTCGTCAAATCGTAAAACACACTTCACTCAAACTCAACAGAAACAAAGTAAAACTCACCAAAACCATCTCGGTTAGTCTTTCTCCTGTTCCAACAATCTCCAACTCTGGTTTGGTGGAAATGAACCATTAATTCACTGAGTTAGAAGTGAAGATAATCTGGCTCTACACACTGTCTCTGCCTCTCTGCAGTTATGCAGCAGTTGTGACCCGATGTGTGATATGCTGCCTCCTATAATTTGGAGCATGAATTAGACAATTGGAGAGTTGTATCAATTCTTACACATAGCACCTTTTCAAAGATGTACAGAGAAATCAATAATGTCTCACGTTATTTTATGATATGCTTTTGGCTGTCGTGCTTCAAAAAGCATGTTCTTTGCTAGTGTCAGTCAGCAACACAGAGCAAAGCAGGGGATTTTCAAAAGCATATTTTTTTCACATATGCATTCAGATGTCTTTGCTCACCGCTGATTTGATATCTGAAATGAAATCATTTGAAAGCTGTCTTTCTACCTTAGAATAGATAGGCTTCAAATAAGCTTTACAGACAGTCAATAAGCAACTCATACCAATGGATGCTATTGCAATAAAATTGGTGTGTCTGTTTACATTTCCATTCGTGTCTCTTCCATCTTCCCTTTAATATGTCTTCATCTAAATCATGTTCTCACCCTTTTCTCATTTTTCTAATATTTTTTAAAAGTTTGTTGCCTATATTTTTCTATATCCTGTTAATTTAGTTCCAAGCAACTTTGCTTCCACCCTCTGTCTCATTACACCCATTTTCATTCCTTCCTCTCTCTCCTCTCTCAATCCTTTTTTCATTTTTCATTTTTCATCTTCTGGACTGGGTTTCTGGTGACAGATGGAGCCATGGTGGCATCGTTCAGGTAAAGATGACTGGGACTGACAGGTTTACTGAGGACACACTGGACCAGTGCAGCACAAGTCTCACATGCTGTCACATACACACACACACACACGGCTTGTTATGTTGTCAAAGCTTCCTCATACTTCTTGAGCGTAATGTATGCAGACTAATTACTGTTGGATTGTTTACTTTTTTTATTAGAGGTGGTTATTTTGTCTGCCTAAAAAGTGCACTCAGGTGTAGGTTGTGCGAAAGAAGAGAATAACATTGTTGAAAACCAGTTGTTTATGACATGACATATGAAAAAGCTCCAAAGCAAAACAGCCATAGATCCAGGGGTTCCTCAGACTTGTTAGTATACAACTCACATAACACATTTTGCCTTGAGCTCCTGTGCTAATTAAAATATCTTGCTCCCATAGAGACAAAGAGCCCACAGCTCATTGTTAAGGTCCCAGTACTATTTCCCAACGGACAGAATATCAAGTGCTTCATGTATCAGGTGCTTTATTTATTTAATTTGTGTATATTTGAATTTAATGTAGGTCTTTCAGCATGGACCAACCTAAAAGCTTAAAGTACATTAACGGGAGGTGGCAAACATGTGGTGCAGAGTGGATATCACTCACCTCCACAGAGACTCAATTCCCAGTAGCTATATGCTCCCAGTTAGTTTGTGTTTGTGTTCACAGGTTGGAAATCCAGCAATGGTTTCTATTATAATTTGCTTTGGAAATCTGAATTGGAAAGAAAATGAGGGTAAAATCTGAAAACAAGTAGAATAAATGATGTCCATTTAGATTTGTTTTTCTCCTCCTCAAAAATACGCGTAAAAAAAGTGTACCTTATAAATACTCACAAATCCCATTACATCCATGTGGGTTGTTGGCCTATGAGAAACCACGGCTGCTCAAGGGCACTTCAAAAGCCATTTTTCGGGGGAACATCAATTATTCACTTTAACATGCAGCATTTGTTGGCCATGACGAGAAATTGCTATCATGCAATGCAATTTTAGTAATAATGGACTAACAAACTCTTATTACTAAAATGTCTGGTGACAAGATTGAAACAATACTAGAGGTGTGGAAATTTCTCCATTGTCAGAAGCATTGCGATTCAGACTGAAGATTTTGCATCAGTGCAGTGACAGTACATAATCTGAAGTTAGCGGCCTACACAAAATTACAGATTGATTTTCTGGCCTTAAGTTGTTATGTTGCAACATTGCTCTGTCGCATTGAATTGTGGGCAGACATTAGGCTTGTTTATCCTTGCCTCCTAAAACGACGCATATGAGCATTAACTACGTTGTGTAACTCACGTGACCTACGTCACATGACATTAAATGCGTGGTCAATGTTATGAAACGCCCACAGTTTGATTAGGTTTAGGCAACAAAAACTACTTAGGCTTAGGAAAATGTCATGGTTTGGGTTAAAGTAAGTAAATTACATAAATCATGTGACAGAAGTCCTTAACACAAGTCAGTAATGCTATTTAAATTAAAACTCAAAGTAACTAATTTACTTGGTTTCACATGGTGTGTGAAAATCATCCGACCACTGTCACACTACCTCCTGTCTGATTTTTGAAAGCACTTTCAAAATAATAATAACAGAGTTCTGATTCATCTGACGACTTTTATTAATTGACGAAAAAGTAGCCATGTACAGTGATGTGAAAATTGAGAATGCTATACATTGAACAATACATGATGTTTTGTCTGATAGTTGGTGACACAATATCAAAAAGAAAATGACCATTATAAGCCAGTAAATGTGATGGATGAATACAGGGTGGTACGGGATCGATTATGTCCATACTTGCTTCCATAATATGTCATGTTGAATTTTCTTCAAAAATGGTTTAGTTAAGTCATCATTTTCACACATGCATCTTGTCTCTGCTCTGGTTTTGCTGTGATGAAGCACTGAGGATGGCAACTCTCACCCCCCCACTGCTGCCCCATCTGGCCCTTCAATGTAACTCTTGACCACAGTCGCTACGGATTCTGCAACCCAATCACCTCTGCCCAGGGCTCTCATAACAGCCATGGCAACCAATTTGACAGCTGGCCAACTAGCCAGCCGTTGCAGCCCAATGCATATGTTTGCATATGCTGACTACATTGTTTTTGGTCCCTTAAACTATTTTAAACCTCAACACTCGTTACTTTAGTTTAACGTTTAGTTTGTTTTTTTTTGTTTTTTGTTCTTTGTGATCTGCATCAAAAACTAAGAAATGAGGAAAAGTGTAATGATAGGGCCCATCATACAGTATGTAGGCTTGAGTCAAACCTTTTATTTTACGCAGGGACTCTCACAGGAAGCACATTCCAGCTTAGTGCTGAGCACCTATGTTGGTATTCCACTTGAATGGAGTTAGTTGTTAATCCGGTAGCCTTTTCTTTGTTGAATCAGATTACTGTGCTGTCATCAGAGTTTCATGAGGAGAGGCCATCTGCTCAGACAGATTTTACAAGATGGCTGTGGGATGATACTGAACACTCTGCGGGGAGCAGACTGACAGGATCCTGTAAAAATCACGGTTCTGAAAATTTAGTCCTGGTTTTCTAACTTTAACTTCAAGAAATAAACTGTATAGCCTAATTTCAAGATGGATGCCTGTAAATTTCAGGTTAATGGGAAAAACTTTCACCACGCTTTTCTTGGTTCCTAACTTGATTATTTGAAGGTCAGTTTTCTAAATCTTTTTTGATGCAAGAATATTTTCTTAATGATATGTGTTTTCTTATGACTAAATCACGTTTCCAGAGTTAAGATGAGTTTGTCCAAATGAGCTGCCACTTCTGCCACTAAATATACATACTGAACCGATTTCATATGATTTTCCTGCAATATCAGCTTCTAAAAACTTAGCCATGATTACTGATTTTATGGTAATGTTTAGGCTAGTGAGAGCACTTGGCTAAGGTTAGAGAAAGTTTGGGATCCTGTTTAGATATTGAAAAAGTCACCTTGAGTCAATATCCACAACTCGTGTGCAGTGTAACGATGTCACAACAAAACATGCTAAAATCCAGGCTTCTTCACAAACGTGTTTGGTAAAGCAAATAAACATATTACAGACCTGCAGTGTAGGTAATGTACTGAAGTGGTGAATATACATGCTACACTTACTTGCTAACCCTCAAACCTGTAGTAAAAAAAAAGTTCCTCATTAACACGCCTAGGAAGTTAAAACTATCTAACACACTTGTAGCCTTTGGGCAAGAACACCTTTGTCAGCAGTTCATAGTAAGAAACCATCTGCTTAGATGTTATAGGATTGACGGGGCGATACAAATACTGATGACTTCTGTATAGTAAAGGAAGTTCACCATATGCTAACAGAATATGAAAACATCATGCTTGGCAAATACGTTAGAGGAGCATTGCTCTAAGATAAAAATGAGGCGAGAGGGACTGAAAAAGTAGAGGGGACAATGGGAGTTGGAGTGATGGGAAAAAGAAATTGCTGACAGCACTCGAGAGAAAGACAAATTGAATGAATGGGCAGAGGAGGGAAGATGAAAGCATTAGGATAACGATAGAAGGAGAATAGAAGAAGTGACAAGAGGGGAGTGAGAGAGATGCAAAGTGACAGAATGAAAGAGGGGGTGAAGGAAACAAGGAATCCCAGACTAAAGTGGAAACGGATGGATGAAGAAATGAGGAATAACGGTGCTGCGGTGAGCAACAGCACCGATAGTCAGTGTGTAAATCATAAAGAGACAGAAACTAAGCTCAGCTGAAATAAAAACACAAAAGGACATAGATAATGAGGAGAAGTAGGAAGAAAAGGTTTGTATTCCCATTTCTTGTCTGATAAATCATAGTCCATTTAATTATACGATTAGCCAACACACACACACACACACAAACAGGCAGAGTTTCTAATGATAGTATGGTGGTCAGCCATTAGGCTTCACCATGACAGACTAATAGAACTTCCCATTAAAGCCAGCCCCCTTCACACAATTGCAAACGGTTCCTTTAATTACTTGAAAATTTCCTCTAAATATGGTGCCTGTCGGAGTCCCTAATGACTATGACTGCAACATTATAAGGATCCATTAAGTAGAAATTGTTTACCCTCCTCTCAGGGCAAGTGCAATGCTCACATGGGGAAAACAAATTTTTCCCAACACATGAATGTATCATTGTAATTCACACACAGATCAGTCTAACTCAGAGTAGGAGGCACTGGGTGAACAATCTGTATGTATGCTGTATGCAAACACATACAAACGCATACAGTAAGAATCAGACCCATCATATCTAATTTATTCATTTATCTATCCATCTATTTATTATCTGTTTTTATCCATGAAAACAGCATTCAGCAGTGAGGTCAGTCATTTGTACAGTATTGTCACTATTCATTCCCTTATACATGAATTAGCTGTGTGTCAAGTTGTGTAGAACAGCTTAATTTACATAAATGAGGTGATTACAGTTTAGCAACATTTCAGTGATACGATAGATGTTAACTTATGCAACTGCAAAGCATTTTAATTCCCTAAAATGCATGTAATCTTATTACCATATATAGGATGTCTGAAATTATGTTAACAATTACTACAACGAATGCTTCAGAGGTGCAAAAGCTCAACGGCAACCTGTTTTTTCTTTGTTTTTTTATGTATCATTCCAGTAGAAAGTACAATCTAAGTCCTCCCTGTGTTCCTACTATAAATCCTCTTATTATTATGCATACAGTATAGTACAATGCAACATCACAGATACGATGATAATACAATAAAATAGTCACCTCTACATTTGATTCAGTGGGAAAAATAAATAGATTAAACCCCTTGCAGCCACATTGGGTGAATAAATTACAGGTTTTGGATTCCAGTATTATGCTCAATGTGCTACCGGCAATTTTCACTTGGAGGCAGGAAATTGTTTATTAACTGTTCTGTTAAATCTTGCAGACATAGGATGAGCTAACAAACCTATCCATCCAGCCCTTTGAGGAATTAAATAAACAGGCCTTCTGGATGTTATAATGCTTTTAGATATGAACCAACTGTGTTGGGCTTTTAATATATTGTGGCACCATTACAATTACAGATTGTCTGCTTGTTTGTCCTCTCCTTTATTCACTGTCACATGCAGTGATTACACCCAGCCGTGGACACAGGTGCTCTGGCTGGAGTCCCACCTTTTTGCCTCATGATGTCTATGCTTTGTTGTATTTTGTGTCTCTGTCAGTGTCTATTTTAATGTTGACCGAGGACCTTTCACATGCAACCATTGTGTTGAGACAGGGGAGTTAACTTTTTGATTTGGCATACCTAAAACTGCTGAACTGATCAGCTCAGGTAGGATTAGGTTTAAAAAAAAACAAAACAACCTAACAATTGACCTTTCACACCCCCATCTTGATAGTTTGAGTGCAAAATTAAGTGCACTGACAAGTATGGCAAAATGCAATGCACTATGAATACCCAGATAGTGTACTCATGACAGTCGCTGGACTCTTCTCACCATCTTGGTGACATAGCAGAGGGGGAGGGACCTACAACCTATTTTCAAACTTGTGAAATGGCAGTAGAGGAAGCTCCAGTGGTTGTGACTGCACATACAAGAAAGTAAAAGTACATTAATTTTTATTAGAATTGAAGTCAAGTGAGCAAACAAGTTGGCAGTTATTTTGGCAGGCGACAATTGCGGTCAAATGTTGGCGATAATGATCCGCTATCAGAAAGTGCTGTGTGGGTACAGGTTCAGGACCCAAATGCAGGACACAAAGGCAGAACAGGTACTGTTTCTCAGCATTTAATAACAAAAGAATTGACCAAACTTAAGGCCGTGTCCTAACTCAACAAACACAGTCCAAACGAAACCAAGGGAATCCACCAAACTACCAAAGCAATCCAATGAGCAGCAAAAGTTCAGTAACAGAAAATACTCGAAGCAGTAAGGCAGGAAGAGGTATAATTATCAGTCAGACAGGCAGGACAACAAGAAGATTCACACGAGAGTGATGAACAACGGACCAGCAAGGACAGAACATGGCTAACGAGGAGGGTGGGGGCACAAACCAGTGATACAAATAAGGGCAGCACACAGACATAGGCAAGCAGGGTGATTGACAGGATGGCAAGACAGACCATGAAATTAAAAAGGAACAGATTGGAATAATGACGAATATACCAGAATAATCATAAGCACAAGCAGACACATACCCTAACCAAACAAGACAGGGAAACCGACTAAAAACAGGAATCACCAAACTACTGAAAAAAATCAAAACAACAAAACAGGCAGATGAAACAAACTAAGACAGCGTAAACAGGCAGAATCGTGACATCCGCCCAATTACAAATCTCCATTGAAAAGAAGAAGAAGCGGTCAAATGTGCGATTATCATTTCTAGTAAGTGCACAACGGCCGTGTTTGATTTCAGACAACACTATCCTGCAAGTAACTTACATGTTAGTGTACTAATGGAAGTATTCGAATTGAGACTCGCTTCAGTCTTGTACCATGGTATCATGTAGACCTACATTGCCATCAAGTGCATATTTGATACCACATAGCAGGCTTCCTATTTTAAATACATGCAGTACTGGAATGGAAATCTTAGCAAAAGTCACAAAGGTTGACATCGCTTAGCTAATGATCAAGTTGTTCATTCTGTGTTAGGCCTACATCATAATTTACTATTTGAGAAACATTTCTGTCTGTGACATGCTTGTCATGTAGGCCAGTAATGACATTTGTGACAATTAGGGTACTGTGGTGTCTGAGGCTAGCTTGATGATCAAGAAAAGGCTATGGGTTTTCTTGTAATGTTTGTGTTGTCTTCATTTTATTTATTACATATACAACAAACACAATATCAGATACACTAATTATCAGCAATTTAAAATCAAATGGAGATGGAGGGGAATAATCATTTCCTATGAAAAGAAGTAGTATATACTTGGAAGGAATCATTTTAAAACCACAAAAAAAAAAAAAATCCACTGAACATGATGTGGTAAGAGATGTTGCAGCTTTTAGCTCTCCTTTACTTTCCCACAGAACTTTAATCGACCTCTGAATTTCTGATTCTAAAGAAATAATTCAACAAAAATCTGTCTTTAACCACACAATGTTCATTCATGACGCACTGGTAGTTGTACACTGCTGAGCAGATTACACATTGACTTCGGACTCTTGTCTGCTTGCCACTGAGGCGGAAAGCTATGGGGAGCAAGGGGAGAGACTAAGACAGAGGTCTGGGACACCTTCTGCCAGTATATTGTGTCTGCCAAGACCTTATCCTTATGGGAGCTCCCTCAGCATGAGGCTTGGCACCACTTGTGACTCTACAGTGATTACAAATGAAGACACACTGTTTGTTTTGTTCTCCTTGTTCATGTGCATGTGTGTGTCTTTTCTCTTACAGAATGTTGTCTGTGTTGATATCTTTAATTCTTCTTTGTGTATGGATTTCCAAAGGGCTGCCTGGGTTTAGTTTTTTTTTTTTTAAAGGTATACTTGGAGTTCAGACATACCAACAGCAACACACAACAGTGAAAGGTGCGACGTGACCAGAATATACTGTGTATTTTAAAGGTTTTATGGGTTTATGTGTGGTCTGCATCACTAGTTCATCAGCGAACACAACTGACCTTGTTTATGGGTGCGACGCCAGCTCTATGGTTCCTATCTTTGCAAGTTCACTGGTGACTTCTACTGTTTCGTCAGGGTGCCTGTATAAAAGGCTTCTTACAGAGTGTGATTCAACGTGTCGTATCCAGCAGGGTTGGCTTTGTGGGCATGGGCGGCTCTCCCAGGGTACAGTACTGGGTACAGTACAGTTAATGCCATTGGTATCCTTGTAACTTTGCCAGTTCATGATAGATATGCCTGAGGTAGGTTGTTTAGCTCAGCACTCTGCGCAAATGTAGCAAATTCATTGCAATATGCCCCACGTATGTGCATGCTAATGTTGTAGCTTGAAACTCTACTAATGGGTTTCCACATTAAATGAACTGAATGGGTCTAATGCATTTCATAGCGCTCAATTGGTCACGTAATGTGGGATAGTGCACTTGGTAAACAAAGTAGGCTAGGCGTGATGCAAAAAACACTTGTTGGTCTTTTATATTGTGCTATTATTCAGACAATAACAAATCTAACACAATACTGAGTCAAGGAGCAGCTTAAGTAGTCAGTTACAATAGTGTGAAGGTACACCTGCAGATCGGGTGGGATGAATCTGTATGAGAGAGGGATTGAAACTTCAAATTACCCCTCATTGGTAATACTCGTGGCTGGCAAGTGGGCTGTAAATAAGCACCATGTGTCATGCAGGCGCGTGTGGTTGTCTATGGCCTTCCCAGGCCAACAGTAGAGTTAACATTGACAAAGACTGTAGTGCACAGAGAATCTTGTTTTACAAAGTGGCAGAAAACTGAGGTTAGAAACATACAAAACAATCCAGCTGGTGTGAATATGTAGATTATTTTATTATAATGTTGAAGTACTTTGCTGTAACTGTGCTCATTTTTGTTTAATATCAAGCATACTGCGCTACTATGAACCTATTAAGTTAATGCTTCTGGAATTCATGAATACAAACTGGCTGAACTGTGCTAGGGCCTATGAATGATATATTTTATTTCTGAATTTCAGAAATATTTTATAGAAAATGTCACATAATGAAAAGAAATGTGCAACTCTATAACCATCATTACACCCAAGAACGAAGAGTGACAAAATTCATGGTCATTGAAATGTAAATTAATAAAATTAATGAATCAAAGGGTGCTGAAATAGCTAAGTTGCAGTCCCAAAATAGTGTTTGTCAAAGCCCATTGTGACACATGCCAGTTTTTGTTGAATATGCAACTTAGTGTCTGATCCCAGTCTAGGGCAATTTCTTATGATATTTAGTGTCTTTACAAAACCTATGTAGAGTAGTGAACTATAGATACGTACATATATTTCTATATACATCCTCCATTTTGTAGCTAAAACTGTAACATAACAAGCCCCACAATAAACCTTACACTCGTAAAAGTTCAATGCTGTTTTTGTTGAAACTGTTTTAGAGAGGTGCTTTGATTTAACTTAATGGTCACTTTGGGAAAAAGGTTGGGAAAAAGGTTAGCGTAGAGCCCTGCCCTAGTGTTGTCACAATTCTGGCATTTATAACTTCGATACAATACCATGAAAAATATATATATTCAATACCATTTTCGATATCACAGGTGAAAATTGACACAACATTGATTGAATTACATTGAATATAATTACTAAATCATGTTATCAACTTATCTTAGTAGGTAAAGTTAATAGTACTGTGTGTTAAGCAGAATAAGTTAATTTACTTCTGACCTTAATCAAAGTATTTTCTATCAACTGAAACTCTGCTTTCTGAGATTCCTCAGATCTGATAGCTTTGTGGGGGATTAGCTTAGTTTAGAGAATTATAACTGTCAGTTAAGCAGACAGCAGGACAACTATCTTACAGTTTACTGGGCCATCTTGTTTAATACTTCAGTGATGTTGAAAGGGGAGACATCTCCAACCTCTGCAGGTTCTTTATAGAGGACGGCGTGTCGGTCCTGCAGGTGCTTTACTCTTTCGTTAGCACCTCTCTGTGCCGTCACTTTCATATGGGCTTGCTTGTATTCTTTGCCAGCATCCAATCACAAGTGACAAGTACTAGCCAATCACAAAACAGGGACTTGTCAAATCTCTGGCAGGAAAAAAAAACGCGATTCAAATGGAGTGAATAAGATGAGAAGAAAGTGCTGTGAGTGATGGCTGTGTGGGCGCTGCAGTGGTGTGTATCAGCTCGCTGTCGGGGAGAGGAGAAGCACATTTTCATGATCAATACTGTAGAAAATGAATATTAAAACCGTTATATTCAGAATTGATATGTATCAAAAAAATCGATATTTTTACTACCCCAATTTATACAGTTCTTGCCCTAACCTGTCTCAGCACACGTGGTTTGGTGTGGTGTTAAGGTGTTAGCACTGCCAGGACTAATATCTGCTTAACGTAGGGATAACTTAACCTTTATGTTTTTTACTCAAGTGTTGGTCTCACTTCAGCCCCCAACTGCACCTCAGGTGCTGTGGTATCTGGCCTCACTACCCTGCTCTCTCTCTTTCTTACTCTCTTTTTAACATTGGCTAGCTAACTCGGTGTAGTTTGTAGTGTTGTATCCACTTCTTGTCACAGAAAATATTATATGAGTGAACAACTTTGCTGAATCCAATGTTCTGGTGTGGTGTTCTGCCTTGTCATTCAATGTGTCTGAGGTTATACGGTCATGTAGTACTCTTTGTATTTTTTAAAATTTTTATTCCACAACACATTTGTGTTGTCCCAATGGTCCTCTATATATTTTGTATTGTTTGGTTTGTATGGTGACACTTTAAAAAAAGGTTGTTCTATTTTTCTATTTTATTCTGTTCTTATATACAGTAGAGTTATTATTTGAGCCAAATGGGATGATGGAAAATTACATGCACTGAAAAACGTTGTCACTTCACCTCTATGTTTATGTGATGTGAAACAAATTTCTGCAGCACCAGGGAGAGATAGTTTTTATAGAAGTGTTTATGGCTCATTGACATCCTGTCGCTGTGTTTATGACTCACTGCGCCCGTCACACCACTAAACAGCCTGACTCCCTCAAGGGCATCAGGACCAATCAATATAGACAGCAACAGACTTTAATAATCCAGCAAGACATATTCTCGGAGGCTTATTGCTGGGTCACAACTCCCACCACTCACACAAGAGACAAATGCTCAATTTTATTTTCATAATGGTGACAATACACGGGTAGGGCTGAATCTCCATGTAGAACAGTTACACAGTACAGTACAGCCTACAATTACTGAAGCACACGTTACAAAGCTACATCCAGAATAGGAGGTTGTATTTAAAGCATTATATCTCTGCTCTCTGCTCTTTCTATTACAACAAACATTGGACATACCAGATTGGATTCTTTGCCATAATGACAACAACAATCAGATGTGCACAGCTTGCTTGTATTAATATAGACTGGTATCCCTGGTGGATTTTCCGTGACAGTGAAATGTAGTACGGATAGAAGAGACACTCTTAGATGACTGAGTGATAGGCTTCGGCTACAACACATCCGATAGTGTAAATATGTTGATTTGAATTGGGGTGAGATGTGGAATCACAGACATCCCACGTTTACACACAATACATGAATCCCATTCGTGTAACGGGTGATTTTCTGAAAATAAAAACATACCTAGCCATGTTTTCCATTGTGCCACTTGAATAAATGGATCACTTCATTGTGTAGATTGTGAGCCTTGAGCTGGAGCCTTTCATTGACAGAGGAGTGAGTGTTCGAGCTAGTGGCATGCTATGGTAAAACACAGTGAAATGGCATTGTGACAACTGTGATCTAGCTTTGATTCCAGTAACTGCTCTCTCAGCAGGGTGAAAATGGGCCTCAGCTTAGCCTTGTCATACAACAAAAAGCACTTAGTGGGAATACTTATGAATGAAAACACCAAGGCAAATGGCAGGCTGCTCCAAGACGAGCTTTTGACAAGCTGGCATTCTGCCATTTTGATTATCTAAATTCACCGCTAAAGAGCTATGAAATATGAGGAAAACTATTAAGTGACATCTCTTTGGCAGCCACAGGAGATGTAACTGTTGTGTATTTGTCCAGTAATGACTTCTCTCCCATTTGTCAATATGACCTTATCCAAACCTTATCACCAAAGTGTGTGTCAAGTTGAGTAAAATTTGAGTTTTAGCTGAATAGATCAGCACCATACCAGACTGAGGAAACGTGTGCATTGTTGCTTGTTGCCTTTTCCTTGGGTGTGAATTGGCCTGTAAACAGCCTAAAACCTGTACTTATTGTGGTACTTGGTACAGACGTCATCTCAAGTATTTAATTGATAATCTCTCCTTCACTGACTCATCAACACAAGCTCTTCTTATACCTGATTAGACATGTGCCACTCACTGGGCTGTGATTGGTCTTTCTTCCCAAACTGGAACAATTGGAAAATCATGAAGGGCCAAGAATATTCTCCTTCCAGTCAACCTTTGCTTGCTATGTTTGAAGTTCTGTAATGCATCATCTTGAATGCGGGGTACTATATATAAAAGTGGCTATATTTCTCACCCAGTACGGAAGTGAACACCTTTAGAGTTGAAATTCAACAGTTTAAACCCATAGCCACTTTTTCATTTTAAATCCAGTGTGCTTGGGTAGAGACTAAACAATGAAAATCATTACTGTCCTTATACTTTGTGACTTCTCTGTATATCAATATCGGCCTTTCCTGTTTCTTTTGCACTCCCATGAAGAGGATATCTCTCTTTGAATTGCCTCTCCTGAGGTTTTTTCACCATTTTTCATTTTTGCTTAGGTTTTGGGGGAGTTTTTAGAGGGGCTCAGGCTGTCTGCTGATGTGAGACTGTAAACTCCATTGAGAAATCGTTTGTGATACAATGGCTCAATTGCGGGGCTCCAAACAAATCTTTTTTCTCTACAAGAAGCACTGGTGCATCCCACTAAAACCACATCAAATTTAGAACTACAGCTTAATTTGACTTTCAATATGCAACATGTTCATACTTTTAAGATTAACATTAACTATTTGGCTAGCACAATGGATTTTTTTTTCTTTTCTTTTTTTTTTTTTTTTTACAAAATAACAAGCTAGCTGGTTAGTGTGGACCTCAGAGAATCATCCCACAGCATGGACAATGAGCTCAGTTGAGCTATTTTAAATGGCTAGCTGCTCACTGTAGGAGGTTGCATTTTCAAAGGAAGTCTGCTGGCCATGGAAGAGATCATGAGGACCATTGGTCTGGTTATACAGGCGGTAGAGTGCTGCTCTCTGTTAACACCATGGGGAGTCTGTTCAAAACACTGGTCATGTGGGGGCATATCAGCATTCTGCTCACATAACTCTAATGGACTTGCCCCTACATTGGTGGGCTGGAAAGATGTAATACTGAGACAATGCCCTGACCATGGGAAACTGCCAATCTAACAGGCCCCAAGGTCATCTTGATCTGTCATTCGGCCCTGCCACACTATGAAGAGCACCAGGTTATCTTTTCATTCTTGGACAAACTGTCCCCTCTTCACCCTGATGGTCTTCAGGGGTGTCTGCATTATCTGAAGATGACTCGGTGTGCTCTGGGTGGTACTTTTTGTCATCTTTATCATCAGGTATCTTCTCTTCTCTTCTCCTCTACTTGAATTTCCTTTTGTTCCTCTTGAATGTCTTAAAAAAAAATGAGATCAAGACCTTTTGGTCACTGAGTTATACTCTCATGGAATTGGAAAATACAGAAATGAGGGTACTGGCATGTGCACTACCTTTGTATCAATATGTCTCTTTTGCACACCCTCTCCCTTAGCTCTTAGTTCTTTAGTTCTGTTACCAAGGTCATTAGAAGGCTTTATCCCACTTCTTAGCTAGATGCCCTCATCAGTTATATGTCAAGAGAAATGACAAATGACACAATTGTTGCTGCCTGTTTACATATAAAAGTTAATTGTCAAAGGTAACGTCAAGAACTGTCACACAGTTATATGTGCCCTTGCCTTGGTATTATTTGTCCCAGTGTTGGCAGAAGAAAGAAAATATTGTCACCTACACGACTCATTTGCAATGACATGAAATTGAAACTGTGATTATTCCACTTTGTAATGCCCCTTTCTTTCTACTGTCAACTTACTGTTATTGTGGTATAAATATGAGGCAATGAGTGCAGCTAACAAGCTAATTGTTGTAAAGGCCTGGGCGATAAAAAAAATAATTACCTCAATATAGTTTTCCTTTATCGATTGTCTGGTTTCTTCAACTTTCACTAAGGAGTGAAAATCAACCTTTTAATTGAATAGAAATAATGATTTGATATTTATAGTGATAATTATCGATATTAAGTGATTATAACATTTGTCCATATCTCCCAGCCCCAGTATTATTTGTAGCATTGTGACATTTTTTCTATAATGGTGCATCGTCTTAAAATGCTTATAAAATATGAGCGCGTTTTAACAGAAGTAATAACAACACTCTGTTATTGCTTGTCTCTTACGTCTTCCTCCAAGACTTTTTGAATACAATGTGCAATTACGAAAAAAAACTATTTGCATACTTAAAAACCTACCCTGATTGCATCTCGTACTTTTCCCTGATTGCACTGGGAATTCTAGGTTGTGTCCATTAAAACAAGGAACACAGCTTTTCTCCAACATACAGTGCTTTATTCCCCAAATGTTTTTGACTGTCTTGTCTTCATCAGGACAGTAATGAATATTATAGTATATTGGAGAAAGGTGGGATGACTTGTTAAACTTTGATGGCTTTGTGTTTGAAACAGAATACGAAACTGTTCCCTGAAATCTAATACAACTGAGTGACAATGTGTTATATTACTTAAAAAAATAGGTGGTGTGACTATATAGCCAGGAATAATTTTGCATACGTTGTAAACAGTGATTGGTGTTGATATTGAGACACCTATTAAAATTAGCCATAGAATGTTGTGTAAAAATCATAAAAAAAAAAGATTTACATGCTAAGAAATTTGATCTTTTTAGGAGTCCTGAACCCAGAGCACAACGAGGAGATCCATTTGTTTGAAATTTTATTTGATGTCTCATAAAACCAAACGGCTTCCAATAATCGTTTTTCCAGGATGTGACGCCCATATCATTCAGAGCTCCATCAAGGACAAATTGCTTGGATGGTGAATGTCAGATTATGTTTTCACGGGAATGCATCTTTATATTCTACATCCCCTGTTTCTCCCCATACATCTCCATCTCACTCTTCCAAATGGTCTCTCCTTCTTACTGTATCCATCTGTTTACCAGTCTCTCGGTATTTTACCTATCTTCATTTCTCCCTCTCTCTTTCTCTCAGATGCACACACATTCACTTTGCTCCCTCTCTCTCTCCTCTCGTTCAGATATCAGTCATACTTCAGCTTGGCTGGGCAGGGCCATGACTGGGTAGAGAGGGGAGGTAATTGAATTTCTCTCCTAGAGTGACTCACATCAACACAGACAATTCAGACATAGCCAGGCGCGACGTAATAGACAGGGAGGGCATTGCTTTGGCTTAGAGCCGCAATTAACTACAGGGGGACACAGACGCTTGAAGCCTGAAGAAGAAACCGGGGGAAATAAATGTGATGGCACTTGCTTCAATTTTACAGTCCATGTATTCATGGTTCTAAAACTGATATGTCATTAGAGCAGCTGCTCCTCAAGTGAGAGGGAATCAGAAGGGGCTGTTCCTATCCTGTTCAGGTCAAGCAGTGTTGGAAGAAAAATGTTGCCACACTGGAAGCATAAAGATGCCACTACTAACTTTCAACTGACCAAACCACAGAGCAGTTAACTTCCACATACTTTAGTAATTCACCCTTTAGTCCGTCAAAGATGACAGTTAATTGTCCGTGGATAATTGGTGGTTACATGGCTGTTTCTGTTACCCGGGAATAGGAGCCTAATTAGTCAATTAACTGGATGTCTTACCATGCCTCAACTCTGACTGTGCACCTCCTTTAAGGTTTATTTGATCATCTTCATCAGAGTTTGTTTGTCCGCAGTCAACCTATCTTAAAAATGGGCAGACATTCATGACATTTGGTCAGCTGACTCTTACTCACTCTTTCTCTTCGTTCACGCATTCATTGTATGGCATGTTTTTGTTCAAGCCATATCTTGATTTTGGTAATTCCTCAACCTTTTACCAAACACCACCTTTGCCAAACCTTTCTGTCCATTAGTAAAAGTAAAAATCCTGCATTCAAGATTTTAGTGAACTAAAAGTATAGAGGTATGAGCAACAAAATGTACTTTAAAGTGACAAAAGTAAAACTATTTTGTCTGTATAATTGTACAGAACTCCTGTCCTTGGCTCCCGTCAGTGTTATACTGTAAAACTTCAATTAATTGCCGAGTCCCAAATAGCCGCCTATCCCGTTTACTGGCCTGGTGTGGGAACACATTTTGACAAATAAACGCCTGCCCCAATTTAATGCCTGGTCTAGTTTTTATAGAAGTTCTTTGGATGTATAAAACCTCTTAAACCCCGCAGGGTCGCCTGCTTTACCTGCTTCTAAGCTGCTTAGATCGTTAACAAACATTAATGTTTAAACGTATTATCAAAATGTCCATATGAACATGCTACACATCGTTAGATCGGTTAGATTCTCCACGATTCAATAGTCCCATTCTTCAATGGGACAAAAGTCAGTTCAGTGATTTTAGCAAATCAAAGCCCAGGCTATTATTCAAAGTTTTACGGTATTATTACATTATTGAATCATTATTATTGCATGCATGAACATGTAGTTTAATGTTGTAGTCGGTCGAAATGGAGCAAATTTTATTGGCTTTGAATATTTTTTGGTTAGTTTATTCTAACCAGTGACTTCACTTTGATGAATTGATCACAGGTTTTGTATGTAAAAGTAAAACTTTGTGGTCTATATGAGGCAGCAGTGGCTGGGTGGTGAGATTGTTAGGTTTTTGCAAAGGTCTGCTCCTGTTGAGAGCCTTGTTTGTAGCGATTCATTGATTGAGAAAGTAATTACACACTATGTTTGTGCACTTCATGCACCGTGTTTGAAATTATGTGTGTGCTCTTAACGGTTATGGTATGTGGTACTAGCCATGATAACACAAACAAAAACATAAAAATGAACCTGAATGTCACAGACAGTCTAAAAATTGGTTCAGCTTAATTGTTCATTCCATAAATGCTTGAGCAAAATTGTAACTTCTCATACCATCAATCCTTTATTGATTGAGGCATTTTATAGCGTATTTGAAGCAGATTAATCATCTTGTTCGATATAGGGGCGGAGTGTTATTGCGTTTGAATAAATGCTCTGCATGGCAGTTATGGATGAACTCGAGCAGGATCTGCCGTCTATTTTCCATCGATTTTGTGCAAAGGAAGGGTAAAAAAACTATTATCAGCATTGATTGGTACCAACATTGATCAATATGTGGAAGATGAGTATTCTGAAAATTGCTTAACTATAATCAACAACTGCTGGAAAATGGGTATTTTGTGTTTTAATATAAGCACAGGTATGTGAATTAATTTTAGTCACCTGCACATTTTCTTTGTTCATGTCACGGATTCAAGCTATATTCAAAATGTATTGGGATAATAATTTAAAACACACAGACAGAGAGGGATGAATGGCTGGCAATGTGCTGTCTTCTGAATGTAACAGAAATAAAAAATGTGGAAGCGAGCATTAAATCTCTCAACCCCAACTGCCAAAGCACAATATACTTATTCAGAGGCTAATAGAGACCTGTGGCTGGATTGCTCAGCTCCCAGGTGTGAATGTGCACAACTTAATGATTTTATTTCAAGTAGAGATGTAGAGTCTGGAAAAATCATATTAGTCAACCCTCCCTAGATAAAAGCTTAAACCAAAAAAGCTAGTAAACTTGGCAGGTATGCTTTTGCAGATCAGCATAAGCTGTGAGGTAATGAGGTAGCATCAGCTAACTCTTTCTCTGTACTCTCATTATACATTTTCAGCAACCTGCCAACTGATTACAGCTGTTGCTTCTTTACTAATGCAGCCAAGATAAAGAAATATTAAGTTATCAATGCTTGCAAGGGAATCACTTCTTTGTCAAATTAGTCCGTTTACAGTTAACGGCAGAGGATGAATTGACTTATCACGTGAAGGTTTTTCATTTTGTCTTTATCAGGAGCAGTGGTGTTACTTTGGTGAAATACCTTGTGTGCTGATGCTTGGCCTTGCAAATGACCACTACTGTACTGTACACAGACAGAGATGAACAGAGGGAGGGACCGGGAAAAGGAGTGCAACATAAATTCAAATAACATCAAAGGAGGCTGTACTTTGTAAATGTTTCACATGACCGAGATACAAACAAAATGTGATCTGACAGAGAGATTGTTTATTTGTTTTTTTGAAGGTTAAAATTATGTAGATTAACAAGATTTGTATCCCGGTTGTTTTCATTACAGTATTAAAACTGACAGAGACTCACAAAAAGGCTTGGGCTGGATCACAATATACCAGGGTATTTAGAAATCCAGACAGTATGACTTTCAATACCGTCAACAAGACACTCCTCTTTCTATAAAGCTAACAAGCAGATGCTGGATTGAGCTGATGTATGGTAGCGTAGGCCCTGAACGTAGGTGGGCGACGCCACATGAAACTGCCTGACATTATCTACAATGCCACAACCCACTTCACTTTTCCAGTAGTTTGTAAATAACACACATTTAGGACATTTTGCTGCAACCTTTATTCGCTGGAAAACCTAACTGACACAGTACATTTACTGCTAAACTTCACTGCTCACCTTTTCCTGTTCTCCGCTACATTCACCTGGCGACTTGTCTAAGTAGGCTAACTACATATTAGACACACATCATTGTAGGCTAGGCAATGTCATATATGCTACAGTGACTTCTATCACCAGCTTCTCAGCTTCTTTTTTTAAACAAATACCGTCGTATACCGTATATACCCTGGTGAAATTTCAGGAAGGTATGTTGTTATGAAACAATAGATACCACCCAAGCCTACTACTACCAGCCTACTAGTGTGTTTTAGAATTGACTTAAAAATTTTATTGATCACTTTTAAAGCTCTTCATGGCCTCTCGCCTTGTTATATTTCTGAACTTTTAGTCCCATACAGACCAGCACGTACCTTGAGATCCTCGGGCAGAGGTCTGTTGTCTGTTCCAGAGTGGAGTTCCTCGACTGAAAACTAAAGGGGACAGAGCGTTTGCTGTCAGGGCCCCGAGGCTCTGGAACAGCCTGCCTGAGGAAATCAGGTCGGCTGAGTCAGTGAACTCTTTTAAGTCCCTTCTTAAAACATACTTTTATAGGAGAGCCTTTCCCGATCTTATTTGACTTTATTATATCCCTTTTATTTTATTCTATTTTACTAATTTTATATTTATCTTAAACGTGTATTTTAGTCTTTTCAATGTTTTCTTGCTTTTATCTTGTATTGTTTCTGTATTATTGTCTTTTGGGTATTATTGTCTTTACACTTGTTAAAGCACTTTGTAACTTGTTTTTGAAAAGTGCTCTACAAATAAAGAGAACTTACAGGTTTAATTTTTTTTAACAACGTTATGTTGATTGATTGTGTGGTAATTCAGTTGAAGGCACAGTATGATGTTTAAGTCAGCTGCCGACAATTAAGATGCTGTTGACTGCATTGACCACTTCAGTACAAAACACTTATTTATATAAATAAATAAAACAAGAAATTAAAATAAATAGATAATAATTAAAGCAAACACTATTTTGCTAAGTTTCCCATGGGGTTTGATATGCTGACTGTCCAGTGTTTCCCCTACATTCATTCAGGAGCGCCACTGCTAAAATTTCCCATTAAACTATATGCTACTAATGTTTTCAGTCGCACACTGTTCAAGCACAGTAACACTCAACGCTTGGCTAGCTTCCTCTCCTCTTTCTTCAAAGAACATCTACGTGAAAGGTGCTGTCAAAAGAGCAGCTTGACTCCTGTAATGAATCGGGAGGTGTGTAGCGAGTGTTTGTCCAAGCGGCAAGTGATGGTGAACGCGAGCGGAGGAAAATATTCTGCCAGTAAATGTACAGTGTATTGACAACATTACAAGCTTAGACTAAAATGGTGTAGCCTACATCCTAAGAGTTAACTATTTCCAGTTTTGTTGTGAAAGGATGGTGGTGACTGTGGAGGAGCTGAGGTTAATAAAGCAAGTCAGTGATGCAAATTTGTCTCTTTTAAGGTAATGCGGAGACGTTTCTTTTGGATTTTATTGTGCAAATGAAATGCTTGGTAATTAAGGGATGCGGTTCTCATGTTGCCTATTTTTCATATTAATTTCTACAGATAGGCTAAATGTCAAAAGCTGTAAATGAAGACACAAAAGACAAACATGAAAAATCTAATCTATAATGATTATGAGGTCATATTAACAAGTTTTCCCTGCAGGTAAAGGCTTAAGGTAAGCCCCAAAACAGCTTGGGTGCTGTGCAATGAAGGTAAAATCACTATGGAGAGAGGATAGAAACTAAAACTTAACAACTTTTCCAAAATCCAATGGTTATAGTCCCTACCCAGACAATGTCTTTAACAAATTTAGTCATTATCTTTTCTGGTTGTTGTTTATTTATTATCTGCTCTAACTTTTTCAAATATTTGTTCATAGATATGGTAAAAATAATGGTCCTAAATGATGTGAAATTGTCATTGTCACTGACATTTTAAGCTATTCTGATGTGCATCACTTGCTCATGTACATAATAGCACAGCTGCTGAAAAAATTTGGATTGGCATTTTATATTCAGATATACAGCAGCCTAACTTCTGAAAGCATGCTGTTAGCAGAGTGTTAAATACAGTAAATATTGTGCCTGACAGTTTTGGCAGACATAGTCAGCTGAGCAGTCAGTTGAGTGGTTCGGCAGTCAGGGTGGGTGATCAGGGCACAGCATGCATAGTTTGTGAATGAAATAATAATAATAATAACAATAATAATAATAATAATAATCTTTATTTACTCACACTTTTCAAAAACAAGTTACAAAGTGCTTTAACAAGTGTAAAGACAATAATACCCCAAAAACAATAATACAAAAACAATACAAGATAAAAGCAAGAAAACATTGAAAAGACTAAAATACACGTTTAAGATAAATATAAAATAAGTAAAATAGAATAAAATAAAAGGGATAAAATAAAGTCAAATAAAATCGGGAAAGGCACTCCTATAAAAGTATGTTTTAAGAAGGAACTTAAAAGAGTTCACTGACTCAGCCGACCTGATTTCCTCAGGCAGGCTGTTCCAGAGTCTTGGGGCCCTGACAGCAAACGCTCTGTCCCCTTTAGTTTCCAGTCGAGACTCTGGAACAGACAGCAGACCTCTGCCCGAGGATCTCAAGGTACGTGCTGGTGTGTATTGGACTAAAAGTTCAGAAATACACTCACCTAAAGGATTATTAGGAACACCTGTTCAATTTCTCATTAATGCAATTATCTAATCAACCAATCACATGGCAGTTGCTTCAATGCATTTAGGGGTGTGGTCCTGGTCAAGACAATCTCCTGAACTCCAAACTGAATGACAGAATGGGAAAGAAAGGTGATTTAAGCAATTTTGTGCGTGGCATGGTTGTTGGTGCCAGATGGGCCGGTCTGAGTATTTCACAATCTGCTCAGTTACTGGGATTTTCATGCACAACCATTTCTAGGGTTTGCAAAGAATGGTGTGAAAAGGGAAAAACATCCAGTATGCGGCAGTCCTGTGGGCGAAAATGTCTTGTTGATGCTAGAGGTCAGAGGAGAATGGGCCGACTGATTCAAGCTGATAGAAGAGCAACTTTGACTGAAATAACACCTCGTGTTACCTCGTTACAACCGAGATATGCAGCAAAGCATTTGTGAAGCCACAACACGCACAACCTTGAGGCGGATGGGCTACAACAGCAGAAGACCCCACCGGGTACCACTCATCTCCACTACAAATAGGAAAAAGAGGCTACAATTTGCAAGAGCTCACCAAAATTGGACAGTTGAAGACTGGAAAAATGTTGCCTGGTCTGATGAGTCTTGATTTCTGTTGAGATATTCAGATGGTATATTCAGAATTTGGCGTAAACAGAATGAGAACATGGATCCATCGTGCCTTGTTACCACTGTGCAGGCTGGTGGTGGTGGTGTAATGGTGTGGGGGATGTTTTCTTGGCACACTTTAGGCCCCTTAGTGCCAATTGGGCATCGTTTAAATGCCACGGCCTACCTGAGCATTGTCTCTGACCATGTCCATCCCTTTATGGCCACCATGTACCCATCCTCTGATGGCTACTTCCAGCAGGATAATGCACCATGTCACAAAGCTCGAATCATTTCAAATTGGTACTGTACTAAAATGGCCCCCACAGTCACCAGATCTCAACCCAATAGAGCATCTTTGGGATGTGGTGGAACTGGAGCTTCGTGCCCTGGATGTGCATCCCACAAATCTCCATCAACTGCAAGATGCTATCCTATCAATATGGGCCAACATTTCTAAAGAATGCTTTCAGC
>NC_060170.1:21706474-21740916 GCF_021292245.1 Micropterus dolomieu | reverse complement strand
GAGAACATGGATCCATCATGCCTTGTTACCACTGTGCAGGCTGGTGGTGGTGGTGTAATGGTGTGGGGGATGTTTTCTTGGCACACTTTAGGCCCCTTAGTGCCAATTGGGCATCGTTTAAATGCCACGGCCTACCTGAGCATTGTCTCTGACCATGTCCATCCCTTTATGGCCACCATGTACCCATCCTCTGATGGCTACTTCCAGCAGGATAATGCACCATGTCACAAAGCTCGAATCATTTCAAATTGGTACTGTACTAAAATGGCCCCCACAGTCACCAGATCTCAACCCAATAGAGCATCTTTGGGATGTGGTGGAACTGGAGCTTCGTGCCCTGGATGTGCATCCCACAAATCTCCATCAACTGCAAGATGCTATCCTATCAATATGGGCCAACATTTCTAAAGAATGCTTTCAGCACCTCGTTGAATCAATGCCACGTAGAATTAAGGCAGTTCTGAAGGCGAAAGGGGGTCAAACACTGTATTAGTATGGTGTTCCTAATAATCCTTTAGGTGAGTGTATAACAAGGCGAGAGGCCATGAAGAGCTTTAAAAGTGATCAATAAAATTTTAAAGTCAATACTAAAACACACTGGGAGCCAGTGTAATGAAGCTAAAATAGGGGTAATGTGGTCATATTTCTTTGTTCTGGTTAAAAGCCTGGCAGCTGAGTTGTGGACAGTCTGGAGTCGATCAGTAGATTTTCGGGATAAACAAGTAAAAAGGTTGTTGCAATAATCCAGGCGTGATGAGATGAAGGCGTGTAAAATGGTCTTGGTGTCCTTAAAAGTTAACATAGAAATATAGCAAAAATTTGATCTAAGTTGATAAAAACATCATTGAACAAGCTTTGTGGTGTGCTGCTCGAAATTTAAATTACTATCAAACCAGACACCAAGGTTCTTTGCAACAGGTTTAATGTGATTTACTAGGGAACCAGCAGATGGCAGTATTTGTTTTGCCATCTGCCAATGGCCAGGATTTCTGTTTTGTTCAGTTCAGCTGGAGGAAATTGTTTGACATCCATTTTTTAACTTCACAAAGGCAGTCGGTAAGTGAACTCAGCCTTCCAGGATCTGTGGATCTGACGTGCAAGTACATTTGTGTGTCATCAGCATAAATATGAAAAGAAATACCATGCTTATGGATAATATGTCCAAGGGGAAGCAGATACAAGGAAAACAAAATGGGTCCTAAGACCGACCCCTGAGGCTCACCATATTTAACTGGACAGAACGAAGAGACATAGTTGTTTACAGACACGCAAAACTTCCTATTTGACAGGTAGGATGAAAACCATTGTAGGGCAGTACCAGAGATCCCCACCAAGTGCCTCAGTCTGTCTAACCCAACAGAATCCATTACTTTCAGTAAAAACTTTGTGGGTATTACATCAAGTGGGCTGGAGGACACTCTCATTTGTGATACTTTTTTTTAAAAGCTCAGACAAGTCGATGGGATAAAACTGGTTAAAACTGTCTTGTTGCTGGTGAGGGACGTCTGAGTAAGAGGCCGTGGGGGTAATAGAGGCTCTGATTGACACCACCTTATTGGTATAATAAGATAAAAACAATTCACAGCCATCATTACTTCCAGCTGAGGCACAAGGAGGGGTTGGGTTTACCAGCTGATCCACAGTCTTAAACAGAAACCTGGGATTGTGTTTATGTGTAGTAATGAGTTCAGAAAAATGGTGTGTTCTCGCATCCTTAACCATGTTATTGTAGTTAATTAATAAATCCTTCAGACTGAGGTAATGGACTTGGAGACTGGATTTTCTGCGCTCTGCTTTCCTGCATTCCCTTTTTAGGCTGCAAATGCTGTCATTTATCCAGGGTTGCTTACTAGCTTTAGACATAGGCCTAACCTTTAGAGGAGCAGTAATATTTAGTGACGACAAGCAGATATGATTGAAGTGATCGACCAGATTGTTGGTGTTGGAATCAGACAGGTGTTGGCTTTGGCTCTGAAAGAATGTGCAAAACTTTGAAACACTTTGTTCATTAAAGATGCGAGAACACACGGAGCTTGGTGAGGCGGCACGAGTAACAGGCGAATCACAGCTAAAAACAATACATCTGTGGTCAGATATGGTCATGTCCACTAATTCCACAGAGGAAATGCTGACACCCAGGGTAAAAACCAAGTCCAGTGTATGACCACGGTTATGTGTTTGGCCTTTGACATGTTGTTTGAAGTTAAAAGAAGTGGCCATATTTAAAAAGTCAGTTGCATTAACATTGTTGGGGTCATCAACATGAATATTAAAATCGCCACAAAGAACAACTCTGTCATAATTTAAAACCAGAGTAGATAAAAATTCAGGAAGTTCTGATAAAAATCCTCAAGGCGGTTTTGGGGGGCGATAAATTATAACAAATATGATAGGTTGCAGCCCTCCAACTTTAAGAGTGAGAACTTCAAAGGAGTTAAATTCATCACAGCATACTTGATGACATTTAAAATTTTTCCTATACACGCTCACTAGCCCACCACCACGACCACTGACCCTCAGCTGACTAAAACAATTATATTGAGACGGACACAGTTCAGATAGCTGGCTATAGTCATTCATTTGCAACCAGGATTCAGTTAAAAACATAAAATCTAGATTTGCAGACAAGATAAAATCATTTAAGATAAAAGTCTTACTTGAAAGTGATCTCACACTGAAGAGAGCCATTTTAAATAAGTTTGTTTTGGGTGCTGGAGTTGGTGCAGTTGTCCTAATCCTTAAGAGATTACTAATATTTCTGTGTGGGATGTGCACATTTCGGTTTACTGGTCTATGCGTGATGATGACAGGAATAGAAGTCTTTGGAACAGCGCTGGGAGCAGACAGCTTTACAGGCCAGCAGGTGGAGACAGTTCTTAGTGGCAGTGAGGCAGAGATCTGTTCAGTGACCGTTGTTGTGTCCAGGTGTGCTGCATGAATGATTAGTCATTCACGTAAGTCATGTGTGGACCGCACCACATGCTGTATGTGAGCAGCTAACATTTCTGAGCCCCGTTTGTTTGGGTGAAGTCCGTCTGTCTTAAAAAGAGACATTCTTTGCCAGAAAATATTAAAATTATCCATATAACACACACCGTGAGCCCTGCAGGCAGACTGGAGCCAGTCGTGGAGGCCAAGGAGTCTACTGAAGCGACCAGCACCGCGACCAACTGTGGGAATGGGACCAGAGATAAAAACGGACTTTCGACACTGCTTTAAAAAGTTAAAAAGACTGTTAAAATCTGATTTTGTCAGCTCAGACTGCTGAAGAGCTGTGTCATTTGTTCCCACATGGACTATCACCCTTGTGATGGAGGACGGGAGCGATGGCATTAGGTCCTGGAGTTATTTTAAAATGTCAGCCGTGGTGGCACCGGGGAAGCAGTGAGTGGTAGCGTTAAAGAAACGGATGTTTCTGGTTATGGAGTCACCAATTATTAGTGTGGTTGGGGAGAAAAGGGGACGAGGAAAGTTGTGGGGTTCCAGAGCAGGACGGAGCAGAATCTGCTTCAACACTGCTTGCGGACTGAGGATGGAGTGTGTGAGCTGCCGAGTGTTGTGTTGGAGTAGCAGTAACAGACCTGAGAGAAGGGCTACCCGACGGTGCAGGGTAGAGACGGCCTCCGGAGCGTCTGAGCACAGCCTCCTTCATGATCCTACCTCGGGAAGCGGAGGTTTTTGACTGGGATGACGACTGCCGATCAGGCCCAGCGGCAGACCGGCGGCCTAGCTGATCACCGTTTGCCGCCAGTGCGGGAGATGTAGCCGGTGGAGTAGATGCAACAGGATCCGTTTCAGGGAGACTCGAAGCCGCAGGTGCATCCGCTGGATGGACCGGAGTGTCGTCAGACAGGGCTGCATAGCGGTTGGAGAGGCCGATGTGGGGAGGATAGCCCCGTACGAGGCTCTCTTGCAGCCACGGACCACCACTTCAGCCCAGGTTGACTGATGCTTCGAAGTCGAGCAAGAGGAAAGCCTTGGAAGGGTGGAGGGGTCCCATAGCACGGTGTCCTGGATGTTAGCGGTTGTGCTAAGAGAAACAATCTGTTTGGCTTGTACTGAAGCGACATCCATAAATCCAGTCAGCAGGGAATCTTTCTCTTTGAGTTCCTCTGAAAGTTGTCGGATGTCTTCCATAAGGTCAGCAGTCTTTTTGTTCGCTTTCTTAAGGAGTGTAAAGTCCTCATGGGGCAGAATTATCTCGGCTAGCATACTCACCGGAGCTTTGTTGTGGTCAGTAGCGTTGATGGCGTTTTTACGGTCATCTAGCTTAAAATCCATGTCGGATGACTAAAATCCTTAACCCACGTAAAACTCAAGTTAAAAACTTAAGTTAAATAAAAAGGATATAAAAAATGTAACGAAAAAGTGTGGAATAAAACGGTTTAAGACGGAGCTTCCGACAGGTGGCTACAGACGCCAACGCATGCGCAGAGTACAGAGTATGTCAGCAATTACATCAGCGATCTTGTGACTTACCCGTGACCACTGGTCAATTGTCTCCATGCTGACCTGACCAATGCTTGGCTGGTGTGTGTATATTTTACAGGAAGATAGTGGCAGATAACAAAAAAAACAAAATGTGGTTCTGCAGCCGGCACTCTTAGATTTGAAGTACAGAGCTTTACACCCGTATTGAACACAATATGATTACATTCATGAGTAATGAATAATGCTTCTGGGTGCAAGTCTGATTCACATATGATGCAGTCAAAGTATATGCCAAATTGGGTCTTATATTGCTAATTTGGTATGTGTTGTAAAAAATATGGCCTCATAAAGCAGCTGCTTTTTGATATATCAAAATGCAGTTCCAAACAAAGTCAGCCATCTTTATAAACCTTTGGAGCCAATGGGTCTATTCCATATTGTGTTATAATGGTGCCCCCATGTTATCATGCAGTGGCATATTTCTCCAAAGCAGTGAGGAGTTATGGAAATATATTGCTGTGGGGTATTGTGGTTGTCTCAGTGGTGCCAAGACAATTTATCATGATACTCTGACACCTGGGGGAAGATAATCTCTGGGAGATTCCAACACAGAAGCTGATGCCAGATATATAGACATACTGTGTGCACACACCTACTGATGTACACATGCAAGCATATACGCATGCGTCTGGGCACAAAGGTTTGGAGGTACAGTACATACCCAGCTGGTATGTGCACATACACACATACAGTATCACACGTTCAAACACATGATAAGACACACTGGCACAAATGCCCATGCACGAGCACACACTCACACTCACACAAATAATTTCAATATTTAGATAGTTTCACAGGTACAGCACGCCCTGTGCTTCCATCCACATAGACATACCATGCACATATAGTGTGTGTGTGTGTGTGTGTGTATATATATATATAACCACATATAGAGCAGCACAATAAGACAGGCGAGGCTAAGGGAAACCCAGAGGCTATGAAAAAGAGATATGAGCTTGTTCCATCTCAGTCCACCGACTCGGTGAGGGATGAGACATTTAGAGTGGAACAATGGGAAAGAGAGAAAAAGGAGAAAGGAAAGAATGGACGGGATGAAAGACAAAGCAGAAAAGGAGGAAAAGTAGTAACGGATATTCTCATGAGTTCATGTGGGTGGCGACACAAGAAAATAACAATGTTGGTACTTACCATCAGCAGATAACAAAATCAATATAGTGTCTCTCTTTTGAGTCTAATCAATATACTTCTGAGTGCCCATTATTAGAGGAAATGATCGCCAATTAGTTTTCCAGGTTTTTTGAAATGTCAGCACAATCTCAAATGTTTCCATCAAACATTAGAAATATAATTTTGGTATACTTAACAGTTATTGCTCTTTCAAGACTTTGATTAACCAACTTTTCAAAAGAAAAAGTCTACTGTGTTTGGTAGATAATTGTTTGTTATGGTGTTCATAGTCCAGAATTCTTTAGATGGAAAACACAAGTTACGGGCAAAGTTTTGAGCCAGAGGAAGACTTTTCACATAAAAAGTTTCTCAAGGACCACAATTTCACATTAACAGGGATATTTGAGTTTAAAAGTCAAATCCATAATTTCTATCAGCATTTTGGAATTGCTGTTTTTCAATAAATAAATAAATAATTGAACACATAAATACAAACCTTTTTCATGTTTTTTATCACCGCATCCCAATTCGATCTCAGGAGAGATGTCGACTGACTGTTTTAAAGTTTTTTATCAGCTGGAGACGACAGAGTGGCTTCAGCAGCATACCGAGACATCATTCCCATCAAAATGATAATTTTCCCTTCAAAATGTTGCCTCTGAGGAAGGCAAGGTTGAGTCAACAAGCAGCTTGTCTGGTTATACATGATAAGACAGGCCTGTGAATGGATAATGAGAGCAGTTTTACACCCTTGCACTTTGCTCAGGTATTATTGGATTGCTTGGATTGTATGTGTTGGGGCTGCAATTCTCATTTGACTCTGCTAATCCCGACTCATGCTCATGGTAGTGAATGTCTCACTCAGATTTCCTATTCAGTTGAGTAGTATAGGAAATCTGCAGAAAATCTCCACCTCACTCTGTTCTGTGTTATGACCTCTACTATTACTTTCCAAGGTAGTAAAGGTGTGTTACAGTGGATCATCTCAGAAACACCTCCAGACGAAGGGTGAAAAAGCAATCTTTTATCAAACTACTTAACCCCAGAATCACCATTAAATAAAACTCTGTTTGGAGGCCCTAGTCTCTCTCCTAGTTGTGTTAATTTTAAAAATTGCTGATTAGGTACAGGGCACTTTTGGATAATCTTATTTACCTTTTTGCGTATATTAGCTCATCAGGAATACTACAAACTATATAAACTTAATTATGTTTTCGTGAAATTATGTTTGAAAAAGAAGGGACTAAAATATATTCAAGGACTTAACAATTACATCCACATCTAATATATATTTGTGCAGTGGCGGCTCCTGCCAAATCTCTCAAGGGGGGCAATTAATAATAACTATCAATATTTATTTACAGTCACAGTTATTAGCTTAGCCTCCGGCATTTTACGGAGCATAAATTAGCCTAGTGGCTAGCGGACTTTTCCTCTCCTAATAGCTTAACAAATTACATGTATTATTTATACTGTGTCTTACTCATCACTGGTAAAGTCGCTGCATCTCCCGACACAACACCAGGTTGAATTTTCAGCCTGAACGTACATTTTCTACAGCAGCTGGTCGTAGTGAGAGCAACAAGCTGGAGGACTGCCGAGTCGTTTTCAGGTGGGAGAAGCGTAGCTCTGTTGCTGGGCGCATGACGTAAACACGTAAAGCTGATGATACACGGGGCAACTTTTTGATCAATGTTGCTGGGCATTCTTGCTAGTGGCAAGTCCGATGATGTTTTGAATGGATAGCGGCGGGGCGGGGTGGCTGGAAGGAGATTACGGTAGTAATCTTTACTCATTACCATTGACAGCAATGTTGCCCTGCTCGATTGATCTAAAAGTTGCTCTGTGTATCATCAGCTTAAGTGCGAGCCCTCCCAGAACCCATAGAGATTGCATTGCAGTGGCCGCAGCTTTAAAAAAATGAGAGAGATCTGGGTGATTTACAACCAGACTGAATTCGCCCCAAAAGAGGCGGGACTCACGGAACACGACTTGACGCCGATTGGACAGCGATATTCAGAGACAAACTGTCTGTCAAAAACAGTTACAGCTCACTAACAGTGTGGTAGAAAGTGTGCGAAAAATATCCCCTGCCTTTCCTGGCTTGGCGGTGCTTCGCCCGGTCGGTGTATTTGTGGCTGGACTGCAGCAACCCTAACAAGTAGTTTTGGTGCCTATACCTAACCTAACCGTGACCGTTTCAAGGGCGTATCAAGTAGATGTGTCCTGTAGTGCTGTACATCTGCAGATAGACCACTTGAAATAAATAGGAGTGAACAGTCCTCAATTACATCCTCAGGAGGCTTTTATGCTTTGTTTAAGCTCTTGTGAAACACTGTGGTGCGCGTGAGCTATGAGCACGCACAGAAACTTTATGCTGAACTCGCTATCTGTTGCAGTTTTCTCCAAAACGCCAGGGGGTGTACATACAAACATTCTTGGAAAAATCAAGAAGTTAACAATGTTTACCAGAAGAACGCCATAGACCAAACATAGCTGCACACTCTGCTATACAGCTCGTAAATGCTGAGTAAGAACTATAATTAACTGTGAACTCATCTATTCATGGTCATTGCCGTTATACATTCCCTGTAAAGTATTTGGAACAACAAATGTATTCTAATGGAACAAAGGTTGGTTGCTGGCAAAATATTATCTAATCAAATGAAGATTCTTTTAAGCTCTCCTGTTTTTGAAGTGTAAAAATGTATTTATTGCTTTCCTATTTAATTTAAAGTGGTCATATTATGCTCATTTTCAGGTTCATACTTTTATTTAGGGGTTGAACCAGAAGGTTTACATGGTTTAATTTTCAAAAACACCATATTTTTGTCATACTGCACATTGCTGCAGCACCTTTTTTCACACTGTGAATGCTCTGTTTTAGCAAGTGAGGCATCTCACTTCTGTTCAATCTTTGTTGGGAGTTGCACATGCGCAGTACCTAGATAAGGACTACTAGTCAATCAGAAGCAGAGTAGGGCTGGCCTTGACAAGCAAGGTAGTGTGAAGACCGAGTCTGTTCCCGAAACACACGCAGAACAACCTGAACCAGCCTCGCCACCTAGACTGGAGCAAGACGTTTCAGAGTGGTAAGTTATTAACAAATTTATCTTTCATACGTAATGTTTTAACTGAGAACTGTCTCTACGTCACAGTAACAACTTTATGTCCATTGACTGCCTGGAGGATATCTAACCGGTAGGGAGGGTGGGTGGTGAGGGGATTCAGTGGGCGGACATCTCGTCACTGTGTGCCACAGCTCTGAGTGTATCTCCACCAGTGTGTTTGAGGGCGTTCCATGCCAGCTGCTAGGCGAGCATGATGGCGCATGTTACATTGTGACCACCTCCTAATTTGTGGTTTCAAATGTGTATGGGGTGAGCAATGAGGAAAATGGGGAATGTTTACTTGTTATTGCTTCAGGTATGACTTAATGCACGAGAGAGAATTAACTTGTACCTGCTAAATTCAAAATCAGGAGATACAACATTTCTGTTGGAGCCAACCAATCTGAACAGACGAAAGCTGTAGCTCTGTCAGACACATTTCTTTAGTTTGATAATAGTCTTAATTTTGCCAGAACAGATAGCATAAAAGACCCACTTAAAGTTGAAACACTACTATCTTAATCTAATTGAGAGCCAGACAGCTGTTGGAAACAATCTATTTGAAGTCTGTTTGTTTAGTCTGTCTTCATGAAAGCAGCTCCTGACATGTGTCTGTTCCCCATGATGATTACAGGTAAATAAGGTTAGATTTACAACAGTGCACAAATTTGCATTTAATTGTATTTTATAATTCCTCATGTTCTCCTGCTGTTTCTTCCCACTGTCTTGTGACATAAATCAGAGGGGAAATTGGACATTATGAATGTGAGCATGAGTGTGTTTGTCTATCCAAGGTACGAGGTTGTTTATTTGTCATTATACAGCGCAAGGTTGTATAACGAAACAGTAGTAACTTCATGTTACACACACAGAACTTGACATATAATTAAGTGTATATTTAAATATGATAACAAATAAAATAAAACAATATATACAATTATTTATATACAAATGCTATATATACGTACACGCCCAGAAAATTCTACGGTGCATTTTTTGAATTTGCATCTCGGGAGAATGTAAACAGAAGCAACAAGATGACAATGTGGTTTCATTTTCATATAAAATGTCTTACATTTGGGAAACAGTGTCAGTCTTGACTGTGTTTGAGCAGCAAGCATCATCGATAAAACACGTTCTCATCTTAGCAGAGTCTTGTGCTGACAGCTCGGAAACACAGATCACCCGCTGTGTGCTTACTCCAGGATGTTGATGAGCGGGTCTTTGTAAAGATGTGGGCACAACAGTCTGATTTTAATTGCTTGGCCAATATGAGTCCCACTTTGTCTAAACCGGACCTTTAGGAGCAACCTTAAGTCAAAACTGGGCCAACATGGCTCCTATCCCGGCTCTCTTTCTTCTTCTCAGAGAAATCACCTCACCCGTGATGCCTGGTCTGGTTAATTGTCTGGGTAGATCATCTAAGGTCCGCTGCTCTTTAATCCAAAAACCCTGTCTTCCTTTTCCCATGGCTGTATTTCTGCCATAGGTGCTAAGTGTTTCGGCAGTAATGCTGGAAAAATATGATGAAAAACAAAAGTGTAGTGAAGTACACTTTTGTTTGTGATGTGATGTGTGATGTGATGGTCCAACGTGGCTCAAGCTGGTATGGAAAATCAATAAGAAATTAAGATTCCCTGCCCTATTTGCAAAATTCGCCAAGGTGCTGCAACGATAGCTAAAGCCCAGTCATATTGATGGGCATACTTTTATTAGAATCTTGAATATCATTATTATTATTATTATTATTGTCGTTGTTGTTATTATATAAACAAAGCAAATAAAAGCTTTTGATACATCACGCAAACTTGGTGACATCTGAAAGATATATTTATGTTTACTTATTTAGCTGACACTTTTATTCAGAGCAACTTACAATTACTTTATCAGGTACACCTTGCTAGTACCAGGTTGGACCCCCATTTGCCTTCAGAACTGCCTTAATTCGTCATCTCATAGAGACTTTGGTCTATATTGACACAATAGCATCACACAATTGCTGCAGATTTGTCGGCTGCACATCCATGATGCGAATCTCCTGTTCCACCACATCCCAAAGGTGCTTTATTGGATTACAGTGAAGTCATTGTCATGTTCAAGAAACCAGTCTGAGATGATCTGAGCTTTGTGACATGGTGCGTTATCCTACTGGAAGTAGCCATCAGAAGACGGGTAAGTAAGGTTGGTTGTTGTGATTAAATGATGCTTAACTGGTACTAAGGGACCCAAAGTGTGCCAAGACAATATTCCCCATACCATTACACCACCACCACCAGCCTGAACCGTTGATACAAGGCAGGATGGATCCATGCTTTCATGTTTACGCCAAATTCTGATCCTACCATCTGAATGTCGCAGCTGAAATCAAGACTCATCAGACCAGGCAACGTTTTTCCAATCTATTATTGTCCAATTTTGGTGAGCCTGTGTTAATTGTAGCCTCAGTTACCTGTTCTTAGCTATCAGGAGTGGCACCCGGTGTGGTCCTCTGCTGCTGTAGCCCATCTGCTTCAATGTTTGACGTGCTGTGTGTTCAGAGATGGTATTCTGCTTGGTTGTAACGCGTAGTTATTTGAGTTACTGTTGCCTTTCTGTCATCTCGAACCAGTCTGCCCTTTCTCCTCTGACATCAACAAGGTATTTTCATCCACACAACTGCTGCTCACTCGATATTTTCTCTTTTTCGGGCCATTCTCTGTAAACCCTGGAGATGGTTGTGTGTGAAAATCCCAGTAGATCAGCAGTATCTGAAATACTCAGACCAGCCCGTCTGGCACAACAACCATGCCACGTTCACAGGCACAATCTCTTTCTTCCCCATTCTGATGCTCAGTTTGAACTTCAGTAAGTTGTCTTGACTACGTCTACATACCTAAATGCATTGAGTTGCTGCCATGTGATTGGCTGATTAGCTATTTGTGTTAACAAGTAAGTGAACAGGTGTACCTAATCAAGTGGCCGATGAATGTATGTCAGAGATCGCTCACCTCTGGAGCAGCTAGGGGATAAGTGTCTTGCTCAGGGACACAATGGTGGATGTGTCACAGTGGGAATCAAACCTAAGTCTCTCACACCAAAGTGTGTCTTAGCCACTGGACCATTGCCACCCAATGTATGTTAGATAGAAGAGTTGGTATGTTTTAAAAAACACAGAAAACTGTGACAATCAATTTATGTTGTGGATACACCATAGAAATGACAATTTACATTGACTGGCATAGCAGATGAAATACAAACACATCAAGTCAAGGTCTGTAATTACTGAATTATTATCCAATCATCACTTTTCTTTACAGGAATAGACGGCCAATTGAAAAACTAATTTATGGGATTTTCATGCCTGAACTCCCACACTGGCGATATGATATTGACTGTGAAACACAATGTTGACACATTCTGTCTAGTGGCTATCAATTACAATTTATCCAGTCAGTATCACTGCGGCACTCTTCACAGGTGGCTGTTGTTGTTACAAAACATGAGATTTGCAGGTTTTAAAATACAGATGCAATAAAGAAAAAAACTGAATAAAAATACAAGCGAAGAAAGGAACAAGCTGTATGAAAGAATGAGGTGTACAGGATTCAGCTCAATTCAGTGTGTGACCACAATCATCAGTCCCCTTGATCTATTGTTAGCTGACATGCTGCGCTGACCTTTACTTACATTATCTGCCATCATTTCACCATAAACCACAGATTTATGACTTTAGTGAATGCCAGGGCCCTAAAAATCTTGTCTCCTTCTCTTTGTCATCCTGTCCTTCTCTCTCTCTCTCTCTCACTACGTCATTCAGTCATCTCGCCCACCCCTTCTCTTCTGCAAGCTTGGTGTTTAACAGTGGAGAAGGTCAGAGTCGTTAGTGGCAAATAGATGATGCAAATTGGAAAGCCAGACTTAAAGGAAATTAAAATGCAACTTTATGTCAGGGCATAAAGTCTCCTGTCCAGTTAGCGAATGTGCATGTGTAGCATGTACATCATATTTATTTCAGGGTACACAAAGTAATAATCAAGAAAATAGAAATTAAGAAAAAAAGGTTGGGATAATGACAGTTGTGTTCAAAAAGGTATCCATGATTTGCAGGGCTCTAGGCCAAAGAGAACATGTGCTCCTTAATGAAAAGATTTAGGAACACACAAAGAAATTTAGGAGGACTGTGAAAAAGAGTTTATAACATTTAATATGAATTTTTTATAACAATAACTTTAGTAGAACAGATGTAAAACAGAACAAGGGGAACATGTTGCTCTGAGGAGGAGGCTGGCTGTACTGGAAAACACATTCCTTCACCTACCAATGACGCATCTCTGTTGCTGTATTTGTATAACAATGCTGCTCAAGTAGCCCACAGAGTGACCCCTACTGGGATTTGTCCCAGTGATCCTAGTGACCATGACTATGTTTTTAACGATTAGCGGCGGGGGGGATTACGGTAAGTTGTAGTCTGTCCTCTCGCACTGTGCTCGTAAATCATTTTTCTGGTTGGCACAAATCTATTTTTAGTGGCATATGCGAGTGAAATGGTTGCACTGTAGAGCCCTGATTTGCTGTTTTTTGTGTAGAGCTGCAATAATTTGTCAATCGATTAATTGGCAACTACTTATGATTTGATTAATTGATGACTTAGAATTATAAAAATAATAGTTAGTTGCAGCCCTAGTCGACAACACTAATGTAGCACGTCTACTTATGATTTTAATAAACTTATGACGATTAATACAAATTATGAATTTTAATATTCAGAGAATATTAATTCATATAGCTCTCATTTCGCGGAGATTTAATTCACCCAGAGTCTCCGGACCTCTGGGTAGCGTTTTAATAATTATACAATTATTCACTAGTGATCAGTTAGTTAATAATCGCTCAATTATCTTAAATCAGTCAATCTCATATCGAAGGGGTAAATTCTCATGACAGGGACTTTGAGTTAAGCAATACACAAACACAATTCCTGTGATTACGGTGAAATTTATTAACTAACTAAGGCGACAAATGTGGTTAAATATACATCAAAGAAATAAACAATGGCTAAACAATGTGAGAATTTGACTCATACGGGCAGCTAATGAATGCAAGCTATGAGTTTTAAGAGGTAAGATAATCTATTAACAAACTATTGGACATCAGTGATCACAGAATGCCTTGGTTTGGTCTTACTGCTTGTCGTTTCTCCCAGCCGAGTTGCTGGTTGGCGACCTCACGCTGGCGGAGTTCCGTGCGTTCTCGGTTAGGACAGCTTAAAGCCGTCGGCCAGTCGCTTTCTCTGCCAGGGAATTGCTCTGGAGGTGCGTCTTGGTCGGCTTATTGAAGAAACTTGCAGTGGGGGCCTTTACAACCCTGGGTCGTCCTTTGTTACTGCTGGTGGGCCCACGTGGCTGGGTCCGGCTTCAGTGGGAGTAGTGTAAGTTCGACAAATAAAGCTTAAAAAGAACTTGGTCGTTCTTGAATTAAACTAGTGAAAACAAAAGAAACAAGTTGCTGGAAACGAGGAAAAAAGCTGAGGTCGCGGTGCTATGCGTGTGTGGCTTGAAACGAACAAAGAGCCTTCGCTGCGCCGGGTCGAAGGCTTAGGGTGTTGCCGGGAGAAGGAGCACGCTGGGCGCGTGCCGAAGTGGAGGTGAAGAGAACAAGAGAAGAGAGCAGGCGAGCGTGTGTCGCTGCTTTTGTTTGTTGGGGCGTGGTTCAGAGGGCAGTCCTTTGTTCCCCTGATGGCTTTTTTCCGGTTTCCTGAGAAACTGTCTTTTCTTTAACTTTTAATATGTCTATTTGTAACACCCCAAACTAGTTCAGAATTGACCAACCAGTGAGTAAAATAAGTGGGCAACAATACTACAAGCTGTGCAAAATATAACCTTCAAGTTTATTTGTACAAAATAGACTAGGGTTAAAACAAGGATGCAGCTAAGAAAGTTAAACGGTCAGTTTAAGTGGGGGAAACTCAGGGTCAGTTAAACGTGAATGCGGCTTTTCGTGGCTGGGTGTGCTCAACTTCGTTTTCCTGCGTGGGGCGAAGCCAAACACGACAGGAACGGGTCTGCTCTTGGTCACAGGCTGGTCGGTTGTAGCCTCCTCGCTGCTTGGGGCCTCTGGTAACTCCCCTAAGTAGCGGAGGCTCTGCACTGCCGGCTCCCCGGACTACGACCCAGCCGTGTGCCACACTCTTTCAGATATCAACAGCCTCAGCACACCCGCACACTGCACCCAGGAGACAAGTAGAAGACTCCTTAGACAACAGCAATTTATAAAACATTTCACACGACAGACACTGCCACCAGCCCACATAATTATATATACACCCAGGGAAGAAGACATTCAAAATCACAACTCTGTACCTGCACCCAGGAGACAAGCAGAAGACTCACTGAGCCTAGTGTGTGGCTGGTTAAATATTTTGCAGATGGAGGTCACGTCCAAGCACACCTGTCTGCCATCAGCCCATCCCCATGCAATTAACCCATGTGAAAAAACACACCCACCAAATGCACACTCACTCTAAAACAATTGTCAGTAGTTAAACCTTATGAGGGTTAGCATTTCATAGGAATCACATCAGATGAGAGGAACTTAACTAGCTTCCTGGATAATATTGGTTGTTACACGTTCTTACTTAGAGAATATAAGCAAGATACACGAATGGCATCAGATTATGAACAGGTAAATACAGAGTGACATTTACACATTAAACGGCATTTCAGAACGATGGCATGTAATACTTATTTTGTCCACTTGGGGGAGCTCTGGTTACGTGAGGAGTAGATATTCAACTTTGATTATTCTTTAAACAACCCTTTGCTCCAGAGCTGGGGAATTTAGTGATTTAACATTAAATAAGAGCTGGAAAATTACTCGAGTAGTATAGGATGACATTTCTTTATCATCATTTCTAAAGGAGGTGTCAGAAAGTGTTGGGAACAAAGCATTGGTTACAACATAAAATGAAGAAATGTCAACAACAACATGGTAACATAACTACTCAAATGGAGTGGAGGGACCTAGTTAAGTAACTTAAAGATTATTAACTTAAACAAGGTAATGCTTTGAGTTTTGAGGAGACAGTACTCTTTGTTTACACAAAGGAGTTCTGGGCTATCCTCTGGTGTCCTGGAGTTTCTCATGCCTGGCGGAGAATATCCTTTGATGTGAGATAATCAAACACAGAGAGAGGTAAGTTGCCATGGTTACAGGTTACATGTGTGTGTGTGTGTGGGGGGGGGGGGGGGGGGGGGGGGGGGGGGGGCAGTTTAGGGTCTCCTGCCCTCTCTTAAAAAGAGTTATGATAGGCTGATAGGAGAAAGCTAATTTCTGGTTAGTATTTCTTTGTCATTTTAACAGTCAGGCACCGAGCCTTATCTCGGCTGCTGCCAAAGGTGGCCAGTTTTATGATCAAACTGCCCAGAAACAGCACTTAAGGAAAGCAAACCTTTCACCTCCTCCTTTGGGGTCTCTTCAGCCGTCTGTTGAGGGTTGATATCTCAAACTCCCTCCTCTTTCTCCCAGGGAGAGAGAAGGAATTTGGAGGCGTCCAAATTTATTTGATATAAAATGCCCAAATCCACACTGTTTGTTCACAACAATAATAACTCAAGAACATAGAACTGCATCATCAGGAATCTGGGGATGTTGCCGTTGATGGTCGGAGCCTCAGGGTACCTCTGATGGTGAACATTTTGATGCTTTTCATGATAATATCACATGCCATGTCTTATTCAAGATCCCTCAAAGCATATCCCTGACACACAACGTCACCTGTGGTGTCCCTCAAGGCTCAGTGCTCGGTCCCACCCTGTTTATTCTCTACATGCTCCCCTTGGCCATGTCATCAGCCGGCATGGAATTTCATTCCACTGCTATGCAGATGACACTCAATTTTACCCAACCCCCTCTGCTGCCCTGCCATCATCCAATCTGACCAACTGCCTGGAGCTAAACAGCCCCAAGACTGAACCCTAACCCTCTACCTCAAGGAACTCCTCACCCCACAGACCTCAACACATGCAGTACAATCTGCCTCAGCATATCTCCTGAAACCTCCCAGGACCAGGCTCTGTACAATGGGAGATCGGGCTTTCTGCTCAGCGGCGCCAGTCTGTGGAATGCTCTCCCTGATCACCTGAGGACACCATGGACTGTGGATGCTTTTAAACATGGCCTTAAAACCCACCTTTTTAGGTGAGATTTTGATTGAATTCTTGCTCTTTTCCTTATTGTTTTTGTTTTTTATTGTCATGCTCTCCATGTGTTTTTATTTTTAGCACTGTCTTATCATGTAGCACTTTCGAATTTGCTTAAATATAAAGTGCATTACAAATTAAAAGAGAAATATCATTGTGCTTGACTGATATAATAATTCAAACCCTGTAATCAAGAAAGAAGGCGGTTGCCAAGTTACCAGGCAAGAATGGTAATGTTTGATACTTTGAACTTCCTGTGTTTTTAAGTGTAACTTGAATATGACAACAGCCAGCACAAGTTTTTTTATTGACAGTAAGTTAAATGCATAATTTAATAAAAATGCAGTAGTAGGCACACAGTGTCACACATGCATTGGATTTGGAAAACAGAATAGTGACTCTAAGTCATGAACAGACTGCCCAGGGCCCTCTATGTTTGTTGTATGTTTGCAGCAATATTATTGCAGTACTATAATAGAGGCAACGGTTTGAAAATGATGCATAAGTGATGCGGAACAGAGTAAGGGCACAAACCTCTGCAAGGGCTATCATCATGATTATTTTGTTGTTTTTACTTTACCCTGTATTTCACCTGGATGTAGTGGGTTGGTTACAAGTTTGAACATGTGTTACTAAGCATAAAGCAAGGGTTTGCTGAGAAAGAACATACATGCTTAGTCAGACATGCTCGATAAATATTTATATGAAAAGATTATAAGTAGATTGTTTTCGCTTTCAACTTTCAGAGGGCGTGGATGTTGTGAAAAGACCAACCTTTAGCTAATGAGTTAGGCTTTGCAGTACAACTTCCCACACAGAGCTTTTGCATCTCACCCTGCAGATCAAACTGACCTTCCATAAAGCGTTTATGCTTCGGAGGGGAATTTTCATAAAACTTTAAAGAAGACCAGCCCAAATGAAATTGCTAATGCTATTGCTGTCGGTCCTGTTCAGTGTTCATATATGTGGGTGGTACTATCTTAATTTGATGTTGCCTCTCCCACCCAGGGGAGCCGTCAGGCTAGAGAAGAAAAAGATGTAAGGTAAAAGTACTTAATATGAAAACATTGTAACTATAGAAAAGTTCGAAAGGCTTTGATGACTGTATCTTTTCTATCACTTTTTCAGTTTCTCTGCCATGTGTGTCTACTATCTATTGCTGGTGCTCTGTATAAAGTACAAGCAAAGGTTAGCATTGTTTCTAAACCTCATCAACACCCTGTTCTCTTGTTTGATGGTAATTGACACGTGTTCTTCTGATCTTCCAGTCTGTGACTCCATACATAACCTTGATTAATGACGGACAAAGACAGAGTGCCATTACATGCCTATTGACTCTAAATCTCCAATATCAGGCAGGCTTCAGCATCCCCAGTTAAAACTCATTTACAGTAATTAGCACTGATGGCAGGGCAGACAGCAGAGAGGAAGGAGTGGTTTCAAGGACATGCAGTGACATTTGGATTATTTCTTTTTTTGTATCTTGTTCTTGAAAAAATAGCAATGGGTTTCTGGGAATGCTTGGAGTGCTGGGAAGTTTTAAACATTTGTCATAATGGATTTTGTGGTTAGATAGAGGAAAGAGGAGCAAAATGCTACTTTGTATGTGCAATTGATGTGTGTCGGTCAGCATGCATTGCCATCTCTATATCTTACAAGTATTCCCTGCTGACATAGGTCAATTATTGAGATTTCCAGGACTTAGGCACCATGGGAAATTTTGTGATCCCTGAGGAATTAAAAACATAATAACCACCATCAATCACAAGTGGTAGCCCATCATTGTGCTCAACACATGTCGTAACAGAAATGTATCCCATGTGCATTTTGTACTGAAATGAAAGGTTTAAAGTGGAACTGGCGCCCACGTGTACAAAACGCAGCTAAGATGAACAATTATCCAGACACTAATGAAGGTCACATACCTTTTTTGTTATATAAGATGTCAGGCTAAAGCTTACTTGGGCAGGTGAGAACAGGTTCATTGAACTCTGGGGCCGACCAGCCTGAGACAGCTGGTCTTTGCTGAGTAAACCCCACAGCTGGTCACATTAAGTCAGCATTCACACTAAATGCTTAATGCTGTACTTGAGGGTTTCACTGCAGGCTACAGTCATTTGTTGTTGAGAGCAGCTGCGCTTATACCATAAACATTCTTCATCTTCTCGGTTATAAAACTGCTTATAACCTTTAGTAGAACTCACTCATCTTAACAGGTCATGATAATGTAGCGTCACTTTTAGCCCTTCTTGCTAATACTGACATAACATGGCTGTGTATCTTCTTTGTACAGCAGCTTAATAGAGCCGCCAATAACCAAATGATTACTGGCAATGAGGTCATTATGAAAAATACATTTCAAGAATATTTTTTTACCTGGAATAGTACCAGTACTTAATTTATAATAAAGTAATCTCACCCTAAACATTTTATGTGCAGACTTCTTAGTTAAGATGCTTACTTGTTTTTTCACCCAAACTCCCAGTTAATAAAAGTAATACATTTGCACTTAATGGCCTTTGTTTAGTGTTTTCACTTCGATTGAATCAGTAAAAAGTAAAATACAAAAGTAAACAATGTATAAATAACACACTGGTTCGGTCCAAGTAAATACAAGTAAGTAATGCCCTAAACATTACACAGTAGATGAAACCCTGTTTTTGGTACCTTTGTACAAAATGTAATGTAACAGTCATTCACATTACTTTTATTTTGAGATACATCTGTGAGTTACTGTAGGCTCACTAGATCAAACCTGCAGTTTTTAGTATACAAACTTCTTTCGTAATTCAGGTAGAAGTTTAACTGCTGGCCTTTGTGTGTCAAAACACACGAACACACACTGATTAGCATATTACCATCGTAAATCATATGTGTGAAGCCATAATAGCATAAATCACTGACTAAAAATGATTATAATTAAATCCTGTCAAAGACCAATGACCATTCTCTCCCTTTCTCACTCAGTTTCTCTATTAAGTCTCATCACTTCTTCCTCCAGATTATCTGTTACTTTGTGAATTAGACGTAATACCCCTTTATTAGCTACAGGGACAGGGCCAGATCTATGGCTTATTAATAAAATACTCGCTTGACATTGATAAATACATAACATGATGGCCACGTCACAGAAATTAATCTCCATTTCGGGGATTGTCTCTGACTCATTAATCCCTCTAATTACCACAGATTTCACAAAATATCTCCGTCCTGATCTATCTCATTCAATTTCTTCTCCTCTTTTTCCCTTTATCTCACTCTGCCTCCTACTCTCTCTCCTCCCTCCCTCTCTCTCGTTCTATCCCTCTCTCTTCAGAATTATGGATCTCTACATAATAGATGAGTCTGTCTAAGGAGACAGAATAAGGGCTCTTAGCCATGTGATGAATTTTGTACATTATCAAATTACATTTCTTATCAATTCAAATCCCACTTTGTTGCACTGGCAATCAGCCTCAAATGCCAAAACCTGAGTGTACATTGGATTATGTAGATCCGCCAATCAGAGCCGAACAAAGGATGTGATTGTTTTTGCCATTTTATATTGATTGACAAACTAATTAATAAAAATGCAAAAGCCTTTTTTTGTATTTATATATTAGGGTCAGTGGACATTAGTCCACTTAACAACCAAAATGTGTCCAAAGTCTATGTGCAAACATTTACAAATTTTCATCTGCAGTTCTTTGCCAGAATGTTAAGATGGCCTTTATCTACCCTCAATGAATGTATGCTAGTATGTGAGTTTACATACATACATACACTCTTATCCTAAATCCTATCGTGATTATTTATTGATTTGAAAAGTTCTGCTTTGACTTTGTGTCTTCTGTCTTGATGTCTAAAGATTCGTTCCTGAAATGCAAATGAGTTTTCAAACATACATTTTCTCTAAGTTTGAATTTAATCATTTATTTCAAGGAAAAGTTATACACAGATATCAATTTCATGGATTTGCATGGATTAAGGCCCATTTTAACCCTGACTCATTCACACCTGACTAATTTTAGAATAAAGGCTCAATTCTCTGAAGATGGGCTCTCATTTGACATTCACTTTGAGGGGTATCGCAATGTCTGAATAACTGCCCGACCAATCAACGAGTCTGCTGATGGTTATTTTGGTCAGCGTTCTTGCAGTTTGAGCAGTTGCTGCCATCAGATTTTCCCACAGTTATAAAATGTAGTGAGCTTGTTTTACTATCATTAGAGTACAAAAAGCCTTAACTTCTCTGCAGAACAGACCATATTGTCTGGAAGACAAACACAACAAAGTAAGTTTGATGTATTTTGCAAAACTTTATTGCAGTTATCACCAAATTGTCAACAATAATAACGTAATAACTGGTGAAATGGTCTGTACAGTGTGAAAATATAAGTCACACATTTGCTGTTGCAGAAAGGCCAATTAAAATGTGTAGTGTGAGTTAATGCCTAGCTTTAGATTTCAAGACTAACCAATCACATTATACCTATCAGTCTGATAGGCAAGAATTACTCTGGGTTGTCTCAACAAACAAAATGTCTCAATGGTACAAAATGCCTGAAAGGAAAATAAGTCAGCAGTTACCAAAATATGTTGTAATTTGGTCTGCATTGTGAAAGGTTAGATTTTTCTTGTTGCTGTTTTGAGTAAAAATGTTTTTGTTTTGTTTGTGAGCTGTGCACTACTGCTTATTTTTGTCTGACGACTTCTAGCTCACTGCAGTGCGACAAATAGAAACCTAGAGCTGCCTGCCTGCCTGACCCAATGTCCTCGTGTAAAAACCATCATCCTGTGAAGTGCCTTAGTTAAAAGAGGAGATATGTCGAGAAACCTTTTTGTATGAGAACTCTACTGCCTGAACATATAAAAGTACCTACGATGAATTATTACATGTGTATGTAAAGAATTATATCAAACATACAGAGCAATATTATTTGACTTTGCTCTGTTCCTCAGTGGACTTATCACAAGCCTTTGGTTGTGCATTTAAAGAGAAGAAGTTTAATTTGTGATGTATTTTATTTTACGTCTGTTTCATTCCACATTAGAAGGACAAAAAAAGTACATTATGGTTGTTTTGACAGCATTTACAGCATCGTCTCCTCTTTAAGATTCTGGCTAAGTTGTTGTGTCAACTTATCATACTGAAGAGGTTATTATTTTTCTCCTACTTCCTAAAAATCTGTAATAATGTGTCGAAGGAACACTTCACTTTGGGTGAAGTGGTAACCTCGAGAGAACTCCATATTTTGACGAAGACTTTTGAGACAGAGAGAAACACGAGCAGATATTTCTCTTGGCAACAAGGATGAATGCTTCCTAGAGCCATTAAATGTCACATCAAATGTAAAAACAGATCACAGCATGAGACTGGTGATGTGTTTATAATTTCAAATGGAGTGAAAAATCTTTTGGCACAATAACAGTGCTATCGCTAAAACCAATTTTGGTAAACTTTTAAGTTGTTGGAGTTTCTTGAGGTTGCTGGTCTTTCTTCATTTTACATAGAATGTGATTTGCGTGTGTGTGCGTGTGTTAAAGGTCCAAAACTGTCATAGTTCTCAATTTAAACGCGTTTAGTTTTTCAGCAGAAACACTGTTTAAAACATTAAAAAAGAAAATATTCAGATAAACATTTTCTTTTAAATGAATTCTTTTCAAGTTTTACATTCTCCTTGATCAAATACTTTGCTTCCTGCAGTTATTTTCTCTGGGGAATTTTATTTCTTCAACTAAATCATGAAAACATACCACACCCATTCTTAATTAAAAGTGTGATATTTTTGTGTATGTGTATTTTAAAGTTGAATAATAAGTATATACTGAAAAAAGATATGAAAAAATGTAGTTCACTTGGGCTTCCCAGTAAGTGCTACACTGAACACTTGTTGTTGGACAGATGATTTCTGTGCTGCTTATGTTTGTACAGTAGTGCTGGAAACTGCAGGGATTTCAGTCTTTACTACTAGTTTAAACTGCCTCTTACACAAACATTATCAATATACTACACTGGGGCATGAAACAGTGTGGAATATTGCAACCTGACGCTTAAACCTGCCAAAAAAATTTAAGTTTAGAAAAAGGGGCTCATCATCTTCTGGCGGTCGCTCCTGCTGTCAACAAGCATTTTGATCTTTTTGAGCTAGTGACTCACTTGTCTAATCTCTTTATGCACTCTCCCTGCACAAATAACTTGAAACATAACTAACCTCATTTCTACAGAATGAAATGCTAATTCATCCTCTGTTATGCCAGAGTAATATTTAAAAAATAACAGGTTGTGAGTGAGTGAGGGTGCACATTTTCAAATGTTTTGTCAACATTATGGTGTATGCAGGCGCAGTGTTGCATGCTTTGTGTTGTGTGTTGTTGTTTGACCTAGCCTACTGTGTGTTCAGTAAACCCAGTGTAGCTGTTTTAAGCATATTTTATGCTCACTATGTGCTATGGGCAGGAAATCAGGTCGGCTGAGTCAGTGAACTCTTTTAAGTCCCTTCTTAAAACATACTTTTATAGGAGAGCCTTTCCCGATCTTATTTGACTTTATTTTATCCCTTTTATTTTATTGTATTTTACTAATTTTATATTAATTTTTCATGCTCTTATCTTGTTTTTTTGTATTATTCTTTACACTTGTTAAAGCACTTTGTAACTTGTTTTTGAAAAGTGCTCTACAAATAAGGATTATTATTATTATTATTATTACTGACACTGAGTTTGTAAAGGTAAAATATCTTTTTCAGAAATATGAAATAGGAAATGATTTGGCTTCATTCATTATTATCCATACTGTTTACACTGATAACATGGAAAAGGCTAATCACATGTTTCCTCTCAATGGTGAGATATGCAAGGGCAAGATGTAATCATTTTTAACAAGAAAGATGGGGATGAATACCAGCACTACATGAGCACATCAGAACACCAGAGGAGAGCAGGTAAGGGATGAATAAATCTGGCCATGGTAGACCTCTAGAAGTAGTATCCTTAAAGCACATAGTTGGGGCTGTTATTTCTAGATGGATTAGCATTAAATTAACAGCTTCACCACCGTGGCCCACTTATTTGATAAGAAAAACCCACTTCATTAGGAATGAAAATATCCTTAATTTACAGTACAGAAATATGTAAAGCATATTGCCATGAGAATGTGGTAAATATTCCAGAGGAGTGCTCATACAGTACACATGAATTTAAGGTCGCACTAAATTGCCTGAGAAAGATGCAGTGAATCCCAATTACTTAGCTGTGTAAGACTTACAAGGCATGGTGAGTGTTGAATATTATGTGGAATAGTTCAGCATGTTACTGGCACATTGCATTTGTGCAGTGTTTGTAATGTGCAGTGTTTACTGTTCTTGTAACCACTGTAATCAAATCAACTAAGCTAGCTATCTAACACACTGAATGGCATCTGCAAGTGATAAAAGGATCAGACGATCTAGCCCTTTGCAGTATGCATGAGCCACTACAAACAACAGGACCTGATGTGAAGGAGGGCTGCATGTTGGCTCTCAAAAGACAGATGGACAAGATGTAGATCAATTATGTATGAACAAGATTGTTGAGCCTTCACACACCAATTAGACGTCAGGGTTTTAGTTAACGAGCAGAAAAAATTTATAGTTTATTGATGACAGCGCTTCATGGAATACTGCACATCACCTAATTCACCAAATTAATGGCTCTCCCTGCCTTATGGCTCTGTTCTGGGATCCCCCTGCCCTTCCACAAGCCTAGGTGAAAAGCCATGAGGGGAGCACCTCCCCGCCCTTTCACATGACTACATGGAAAGCCATAAGGCAGGGAGAGCACCTCCCTGCCCATCTATGCCCCAAGGGTACAGAACAGAGCAGGCATCAATAACATAATGACATGATTAATCAGACGTGGCCTGAAAGAAAGAGGAAGCAGCAAGGGCAGGCAGGCAACAGCCGCTTAAATATGGTGCCTTGTATGGAATTTGCTAATGGATGCTAAGAGAGATATCAGCTGCGCTGTCAGTAGATGTGGCTGACTTTAAGATGACTGCAATCTGCTGGTGTGCTGGGATTGTGCGCTGAGCTTGACTTCGTTGCCTGCCTAAACTAAGGCTATGCTTGATTTACATTTACATGTGTTTGTTATAAATTGCCTGGTTCCAGAAAATGCTCCAAAACCTTTCTTACTGCTTCTGGTACTTCCCTCTGCTCGATTACCACTTTACAGTTTTCTGAAGCAATGTATCAAGCATCAAGCAAAGTCATCACTGTAACTCACCAGTGCTGCCACTCCCACAGTGGCAAATCATGATAGCACTTTTTGAAATTGAACTGCTTAAGCAGTGAATGCTATTTTAAGGCATCGTAATTTATTGGGACACACCACTGGCTTTTCACTCTCTGAAGAGGCCCAGTGCTCGTATAAAACACTGTTATCAATACCATTGGTAGAAATAGTTAAGTCACTGTAATGTATTCTTCACAATTCTGCTTCATCACCGTTGCTAGGTAACATGTAGTTTTCTTGCCAGCTGAAATGTTTTTAAGTATCTCAGCATGGTGAAAAATGTTACGTATTTGTAACACTTCCTGTTCAAGAGAAGATGTAACATCATGGTGCCCACAGCATAAACTTGCCAAATTCCTCTCAATCACAGCATCTGACAACCACTTTTTTTTGTTGTTCTAGAAAAGGGGCAATAGAGCATGGTGCACAGTACTGCCTGACCAAAGTATCTCCATCGGTGGCTCGACTCTTATGAGAGCATTATAAATCTAGACTATGGTAATAGAGTGGCCAGCCTCTCAGGCCTGAAAATGACTTATTATGTGTCAGTATTTATTCCTTCCTCTTCAAGGTATTTTGGCTTGAAGTGTAAATAATTAATTTCCCTATTTAAAGAGCGTCATGTTTGATTTATAACCATAGAGGTGCAGCGAGGTGACTGTATAGGGGTGGCATTCACTTCTGAATGACAGAAACACCTTCATTCTGAACTGGGTAAGAATATGGAAAAGAACCCACAGAGAAATGTGGAATAGAGGTTTATATTAGGGTTAGAAGGCTCTATCACTATAGAAATAAATATGTAAACATAACCTTTACAAAGTCTTTCTTTTTTAAGAAACATAGCAGATTTAAGAATCAAAAGAAACAACCTGACATGATTAATTTTCACAGCGTAGGTTGCAGGTATATTATAGTTTAACCTTTTAGATGTACAGTACCAGGCATCTTAATTCATAGAGAAAATACAACAATTACAGTGTGATTGTGTCCACTGCTCAGGTTACTGGTCACAGGTTATGTTAGTGCACTGATGTTTGCGCTTTCATATCAATTCAAATATAAAGACAGAGGGATTTTTGTGGGAAACAAAGGTTACAGGTTCCTAGTCTAAACAACAAAGTTGATCCTAAGTTGAACCCTGTTACAGTCTATTACAACTCTTAGAGGCATCTTAAGTTTACTGTGGGGTATGCACATGTAGTGTCTGTGTCTTTTTCAGTTATCATCAATTATCATCACCATTATCAACACTGTCACTTCTCTATGGAACTGTAGACAAAAATCAGCCCAACATTTCAAAAAATATGCCAGACACGTTTCACAAACTGACCAATAACAGTAGAGAGTATGGGGTGTAAAGATGGTTGACTTCATTGTTCATAGTGGTAAGAAAAGCGCTAAAAAATACATATATAATTTACTACAAGAAAGGAAGACAAACTACTTTGACGGAGCACAGTGGCTAAAGACTGAACAGTTCTTCCAAGTTTTTATACTCATTGGGGTTTGTGCCAAGCCGCTGTTGGTGCCAATTCTGGGGATGTTCTGGGATAGCTGAACCCACTACCCACCCCAATCTTATTTGGTCTTTACTCAATTTCTACATATAATACATTTCTGTCCTTTTATTTGTATCTTCCTTTAACTTCATCCCTCCTGTTCATTGCTTCTGCTGACTCTGTCTCTAGTTCTCTGCCTTTTCCTGCTCTTTTTTTCTGTCTTTTGTCTATTTTCCTTCGTAAGAACAGTTGCCAAACATGATGCTTCTCTACAAGTCTGTCCAGAGAGGAAAGTGATTCACTGAAGGTCAGCCCTTATCTTTTGCTCTCTCTCTGTCTGCTCTCTACTCTCACATCCAGTGTGAGACACACACACACACACACACACACACACACACACACACACACACACCCCATGCGTTCAGATTATAACTAGTTTCAGATGGGAGCTTTGAAGCCACGGAAGGCTGGCTTTCTTTCATCCCAGCATTGACTCATGTTCCATTTTCATCATTTGGTAATTTCATGAATATGTAATGACTTCCTGTTGACCTGACTAATATGAAGTATAAACACTGACACACACATTTTCTCACAGGAAAGTAGGAGGGATTATAAAACTAACTAAAACCACTTAAAGCATGATTCAAGACATGTTAAAAGTGGGATATGTTTATATTTGTTGATATTCTCATGATTGATTTAGTGGAATATTTAACAGTTACTTTAGAGCTTTTAGCTCCTGGAAAGTACTACTGTACAATTAGGTTTGGATATTGAGAACTGGTTCCAAGTTGGAACCGTTAACAAATTTCTAAGAACCGTGGATTCGTTAAGAAACATGCATTTTGATGACGACACATCTTCTGCTACGCAGTATGTTAACAAAGCATAAGAGAAGAGAGTACTTCTGTTTACATTCCTGGAGCATGGCAGACCGCAGAAAATGCTAAAAAGTTTGGCTTGGCGTAACTAAAAAAGATCACCACGCAACAAAATGCAACACCTGCCATCCTTTCGTGAGGGGGGATATGAGCACAGAGAAAGTAGATGAATGTCACCGAGCAGTGACAAGATTTGTGGTGAAGGGGTTGGAATAAGAACAGGATTTGATAAGCAGAATCAGAATTTTAAACAATACCCAACCCTTAATACAATATACAAACTCTGATATTTAAACCCAAAACAATAAAAACTTTGATAATCCAATGACAGTATGTAGCAGCATAACATAGATATGCTTGGCCCCCGTGCAAATATTTTCTTTGGGCCCCGAAAAACCAACCTTTGATGGGCAGCATGATTGGGCAGCAGCTGCCTGAACTGTGAGAAATACATTATAAGATTTGATGATTTTTAGGATTTCACTGTAACTTGTGAGAAATTAGCATTGGTCACAGGGTTTTTATTCCTAATCAAAGGGTTGTCTGATTTACAATAAACATCTGCTGACATGTAGGTGAGAGTTTTAACATAGACTAAACAAGAGCATGCCATGTTACTTCATAACTTTTGAGAACAAAACAACCAAATTAAATAAGTTGCTGGTTGAAATAATATTTATTTTGTTAAAAAATTTTGGAACATTTTAATAACCCTAAAATCATAATAGTACGGATATATTATAAAAGAAAATAGAGTACCATGAACATTATATATGAGGTAGCAGGGGGCTATAAATAGCAATCATTCTTTAAGTGAACTAATAGTGGAGTGAGGTGCTGGTGTACGTTTTTATTAATGTTGTGAACGGAGGGTATGTGTGAGGACCTACAGGTGAACGCTCAGACTGGGCCCCAGCGGTAGTTATGCGTATGACTATGCCTCCAGCCTTTGCTATTTTGGCAGAGCCTGACTCTGGCTAATCCAAAAATGGGTGGAGGTGGAGGTGGAGATGAAGCAGGCCAAATGAAGCCTGGTTGCTTAACCACCTGCCTGAGAGGGCACCCACCTGTCACTCAAAGCAGCCACATCTAAATTATGCATAACTTAAGCCTTAATATAATTTAAACAGGTGAGTTGGCACCCCCAATACAGTTGAAATGAATAAATGGGAAATTAGCTATAGAGCTTTTTTTACCTGGCTGTAAACATGTTTATTTCTGCTGTAAAGTTGGGCATTTTAACATGGAGGAAGAGGAAGAAAAATAAGTTAGAAACAAGGAGGGGAATTCAAAATGGTAATGATTCATCTCATGTGAAGCTGGAAATGAGAACTCTAGATGAAGTGCGGAAAGAGACAGTGCATGTAAAAAGAGTGAAAGAACAAAGAACGTGTTTGTTCTGAAGACTGTTTTCCTTCACTTTGAGTAGTCATGACAAGTGATGATTTGTGATTTTTTTTTAAAGAGTAGGGAAGTGCAGAGAAATAAAAGTGGGAAAAGGGAAACAGCACTGAAGCACACTGACTCTTCTAACTCTTTTATTTGGAAGGAAAACAGGAACAAGACAGCAAGTGTGAGAGAGTGTCGACGCAAACGAAGAGGGAGCCAGAGAAGGAAAGAGTGAGTTAAAGATACTAGAAGCTGGCTAACCAGACTACAAAAGGGGGCACCTCAATTCTTTTTTCTTTGCGACAGTTATTCCAATCAAAGTTACTATCTTTTTGCACTCAGATGCGTCTTGCTGTTGCACGGCAACACATTAAAAACAGCCAACAAGTTACAGATGATAGCTAACAACAGCAGTTATGTTCAGGCTATCAAAACAAGTAATAAATAACAAATCACTTGAAATTCTATGCACCCCACCCCACGTCCTCCCAGACTGATGATTTTTGTTTTATTTGTCAGTTTAGTTCAAGTCAGGAACATCAGTACTAGACAATTATGTGAAACCATCCAATCCAATGCCAATATTTTTTAAACGCTGGCTTTCTAAAATATCTGATCATTAGGCTTGGGTCATATCAATTTTTTTCATACCTTCCTGACATTTCATGGAGGTATGTATGGTATATGACAGTATTTGTATAAACAAAAAAAAAGCTGAGCTGCTGGTGATGGAAGTCACTGTAGCATGTATGACACTATCCAGCCTATAATGCTGTGGATCTACTTGAGTTCAATGATGAGTTCAAATACACATATGAATAGACAGGCTATAAGCACGCTTCTTAAATATATTCTTGCTGGAGGACCCGATGACCTGTGTTGCAGCTCCATATACCGACACATCATTGGGCTGGATGGAGGTAGTGTGCGCACAGTTTCGTCCGTGGTGGCTGGCTCACCTTTGTGCACAGTGAGTGTGTGGCTGGGAGAGAGAGAGAGAGAGAGAGAGGGAGAGAGAGAGAGAGAGAGAGAGAGAGAGAGAGAGGTGAATGCAGCGGAGCAGAGGAAAAGGTCAGCAGTGAAGTAAATGTGCAGTTTGTGTTACAGATTGTCAGCGAATAAAGACTAAAGCTAAAACTCCTATGTGTTTGTTGTTTACGAACTGCTGGAAAAGTCAATTGGGTTATCGTGCGTCATGCAGTTTCACGCGGCGTCACCTCAATACAGCATCTCCATATCAGTGTTATAGAAAGGGGGGCTGTATTTTTGATGATGTTGAAAGTCAAACCGTCTTCTACACACCCTGGTATACCGTAATGAGACCTTGTTACCACCCAAGGCGTGTCAACTGCAAGATGGTTAAGCTTACAGAACGATTGTGGTTTTGACACATAAACTATATTTAAGGTTGTTAATGTTGGTGTTAGATGTGAGGGTACACAGAGCTCATGAGCATCGCACAAAATGAATGAAATTGGAATCATCTGCTTCCACTGCAAGAAATTTGTCCATTGTGACTTATAACTGCCTAAAGGGGCAAACAATCATTAGCAGATTTATTTCCAAAATATGTACAGTACAGTAGCACAGAAGGCATCACTCATAAATTTCATAAAATCAGAATTTTCAAACCTTGAGTACAATGAAATCCTTTAGCTGGAGGTAGCTTGCCATTTATATACTTTCAGTGCCAAATTGTCCTGCAGAGTTCAATGAACAGTGCGAAAAGGAAAGTGAGAATTAACTTAACCTGTGTCTAAATTTGGCAGACAGAAAGGGAAAAAAACAGCTGTCACATAAAGTGAAAGAGTGCAGTGAGAATGAGCAGCTGAATGGTTGCTGTGGTGTGTGGTACCCCACCACCACCACACATCTGTCTTTCCTTCTCTTTGCCCCCTCTGCCTCTCCTCAAGTCCATCCTTTCTTTCCATACCTCATTATCAGCCAGGGTGCAGGCATGGGGACCGCCCGCGGAGAGGTGCCCATGAGGCTCAAACTCCCTGCCTGCCTCTCTCCTTGCTCTCTGTTCTTTCTGCTCGAGGACGAACACCATCAGGGGGTGCGATTCACTGCAGTAAATAGCTGTCTCATCCCAAAAAGACAGCACGGGCACACGCAGTCACACTTGATGTTGAGAAAACACACAAGAATGTGTTCTTGCAAAAATTTGTCACACATATGCAGACCCGCAAGTAATCACACTGACATTTAAGCAACGGTGTCACACGAGCGTGGAGGTGCACAAAAAACAGTAAATTGAACATTTGTAATTTGCACATTTAGCTGATGCTTGTGTTTCCATGAGCAATTAAAGATATGAACAGTCTGTGCACCTGAGTGTCTGTTTATTGACTTACAAACTGTAAAAGAGAATAATACTGTTACCTGATAAAATATGGATGTGAGTGGGCAGAAATGTGTCACTAGAAACTATATTTGAATTTGAATTGCTCAACTTGGATAATTGCATTGAAAAACTGGATCTGAATAGCATAATTAAGGCCTAAGCAGAGACTGCTGCGAGGTCCCTATTGAAACTGAAGGAATAATAATTATTATTATTTATTGAAATGAAGTGCTTTTTAAGGGCCTAAATGTGCTCAAAAAACTTATGAAACTTTGCACACAGAAATGGCAAAATGGCTCCACAACGCCCCCGATAGTGCTGCTCCCAAGGCTTATTTCACCTAGATGACTTTACCAGGTGAGGAAACACTTTTTTGACTGTGAGCCATTTACAGAAAAATATATAAAAAGTCACAGACCAGATTCTCAAATATTTGGCATTCTCTCACTATATTCCAGATTTTCGGTTCTGCCATGTTTAATCTGCAGAGATACATTTTTTTAGTAGTCTAGTAATCTTTTATTGTAGGCAGGGTCTGAAATGAACTTATGTGGCAGGCAAGTATTTCACAAATCGTCTGAAATGATCAAAAATGTAAAATTAATGTGCTAAATGAAGGAATAACATTCAGCTCATTTAGGCATCGTGTAATGTAAATAATGTGGTTTTCAATGTTTAAGATATTTACACAAACCATTACATATACGTTTGCACGCATAAATGACCCATGTCTTTCAGTACATGACAATCACTTCACCTTACTCAACAATCGCAAACAACCAGGTATTTCAAAGGTACTGACAGATGACAAGAAACACAAAGCATACAAAAACTTCGCCACACGATGCATTGCACACTGAGTGCTTAATACAAAATGCACAGTTCCACTGAATAAGTCGTTATCTCAGTTATCCTAGATCCCAACAAGCTAACAACAAAATCAAGTAAAGTGGCCTCTTGCATTTAATAGACAAACTTAGCAATTCTGGACAACAGTCAGTCACTCACAACTCAGTCATAGTCATAGCGCCTCCTGCTGGAACCAGAAAATGACAAGTTTTATGCTTTGATATACGCCTAGGTGGTTGACCAGATCATCATGAAATTTGGCCCGAAAGTCCGTAAGACCTTGATGATTCTATGTCTTTATACGGATGAAGCAGGACGTTGTTGTAACTGTACTTTGTCTAATATGCCACAAATTTCAGTCCCAACCTGAGAATGTCTACATCAGGGGTGGAAATGAACTTTTTGGCTCACCTGCCAAGGTGGCTTGTAGATGAAAAAACAAATTTTTTACCTGTAAAATAATAAATTGCCTTTTGAGTCACATATACATTTGTTTCCATCCTTTTAATTGAGATAATAAGGTATTATGTCAAATACAAACTTTAAGAAGAGGTCAGAGTGAAATTTGAAGCAAAGTTATTATATTATTGCTATTAAATGTACTTAAAACATAACAGTAAATTGTTTTATGAACTTACAAGATGCTTATTCAACTTAAATTTTAACACTGCTCATTCTTAATCATGGTTTATCAACTTAAACCTCCTTATCACACTGCTCACTTTCCAGGAGGCCAGAAGAGGGTGATTGTAGAATCACCCTCTTCTGGCCTCCTGGTTCCTGGTGCCACAGCATCACAGCTTTTGTGGGATCAACATTTTTTATACAGCCTATGAATCATTCTCCTTGATGTCTGAGGAGGACAGCGGGACCAACAGAAGATCTAACAGCATGTCAGACACTAGACTGGATCGCCAACTACCCAGCTATAATCTAAAAACACTCCTAGTACAACTATTATCCAACGAAGGTTAAAATCAAGGGCAACTGGACTTGGTTGAAGATACTGGAAGACGTTTCGTCCCTCATCCAAAGGACTTCTTCAGTTCTGACTGACTGACAGGGAAACTCAGCTATTTAACCTCAGTGGGGTCGTTATCCCGGGTCATCGATACCGCTGGCTCGTTAGTGTTCCTTGTTGCTGTGACGACAGTCGTTACAGTCGTTAAGACTACCTGTGGCCAAGACTGAACGACCATCGTTGGTATCTTCACCTGAGGCCAATAGGTTACGTTTGTTGAGTTTCCTGGGAATTGATGAAAGGACAGCATTGTAAGTGGGGGATAAGTGGTGGCGTAGACCCCCTCCCCTGTTCAATGACGGCTTCTCAACCCTGGTGTAGATGGCTTCCTTGACACCTCTTTCAAACCATCCATCTTCTCTGTCTAAAAGGTGCACCTGGTGGTCCTCAAACGAGTGTCCTCTGTCCTTCAAATGTAAGTAGACAGCAGAGTCTTGACCTGAGGAGTTGGCCCTTCTGTGTTGAGCCATGCGTTTGTGTAGTGGTTGTTTAGTCTCCCCAATATACAGGTCTGTGCATTCCTCACTGCATTGGACCGCATACACTAGATTGCTTTTCTTGTGTTTGGGTGTGCGGTCTTTGGGGTGTACCAGCATCTGTCTTAGTGTGTTCTTGGGTTTAAAAAACACAGGGATGCTGTGTTTTTGAAAATCCTCTTGAGTTTCTCTGATACTCCAGACACGTATGGAATCACAATGTTGTTGCGTTTGACCTTCTTTTCCTCCTCCCCTGTAGTTTTGTTCTTCTTGGATCTTGTGGCTGTTTTCACAAAGGTCCATTTAGGGTATCCACAGTAAGTGCCCCCTTCAGGTGGTTCTGTTCCTTCTCTCTGGCTTGGGCGCTTGTTGGTATGTTTTCCGCTCTGTGGTGCAGTGTTCTCATGACCCCTAGCTTGTGCTCCAGTGGGTGGTGTGAATCGAAGAGTAGGTATTGGTCTGTGTGTGTGGGTTTTCTGTAAACACCAATCTGCAGGCTCCTGTCCTCTTCAATGTGTACAGCGCAGTCCAGGAGGGCCAAACTGTTGTTGTGAACATCTTCTCGTGTGAACTTGATGTTACTGTCCACAGAGTTGATGTGTTCTGTGAAGGCTTGCACTTCCTGGCTTTTAATTTTGACCCAGGTGTCGTCCACATATCTGTACCAGTGGCTCAGTGCTATTCCTCTGAAGGAGTTGAGGGCTTTATTCTCCACTTCTTCCATGTAGATGTTTGCCACAATCGGGGATACCGGTGAGCCCATGGCACAGCCATGCTTCTGTCTGTAGAATCCACCGTTGTACTGGAAGTAGGTG
>NC_060170.1:21645602-21706374 GCF_021292245.1 Micropterus dolomieu | reverse complement strand
TGAACATCTTCTCGTGTGAACTTGATGTTACTGTCCACAGAGTTGATGTGTTCTGTGAAGGCTTGCACTTCCTGGCTTTTAATTTTGACCCAGGTGTCGTCCACATATCTGTACCAGTGGCTCAGTGCTATTCCTCTGAAGGAGTTGAGGGCTTTATTCTCCACTTCTTCCATGTAGATGTTTGCCACAATCGGGGATACCGGTGAGCCCATGGCACAGCCATGCTTCTGTCTGTAGAATCCACCGTTGTACTGGAAGTAGGTGGTGTTTAGACAGAGGTCGAGTAATTTGCAGATTTGGTCAGGGCTGAGGCTAGTTCTGTTGTCCAGGGTGTTGTCTTGTGTTAGCCGTTTCCTAACGGTTTCTACTGCCTCTATGGTGGGGATGCAGGTGAACAAAGAAGTCACGTCATAGGATACCATGGTTTCATCTGGATCCAGTTTTAGTCCTCGAACTTTGTTTACAAAGTCAATAGAGTTTTGGATGTGGTGAGGCGTGTTTCCCACCAATGGAGCTAAGATGGTGGAAATGTGTTTGGCAATGTTGTAGGTGACCGAGTTAATGCTGCTGATAATCCTTCTTTGTGTATCTTGGGTAGTCCATAAATGCATGGAATGGCTTCTCCAGGATACAAACGATAATATTGTTCACAGGTGATGGTGTTGTCCTTCTGTAACTGTTGTAGACATTCTATGGCCTTTTTCTTGTATCCGCTGGTTGGGTCTCGTCTCAGTGTCTCATACGTGTTTGTGTCCATTAGTAGTGTGTTGACTTTGTTCTGGTAGTCAGCTGTGTTAAGTACTACCGTGCATCTTCCTTTGTGAAAGCACACATGATTGCAGGATCAAGGTCTTTTCACACGGGATAAAGCTGCAAACTTTTGTTCAGTATGAATAAGCGAATGCAACATTAATTCAGATATTCCTTTCGCGCTGATCTCTGGAATGCAGTGTGTTTTGTAACGAGTGAGACAGAGCGAGTGGCAGAAAGTGACGGATTTCAGTTTCGAGTACTTTTCAATTAATTGTCCAGCCCTACCTAGGCCCAAGCAGAATTTCCCTTTGGGGACGATAAAGCTAACCTAACCTTCCTCAAGTACAGCTTCTCTGAAATTACGAAAACGGAATTTAAATTGTGAGACTATATAGAGCTGAATTTTCAGATTCAAATTCATAATATTATATTCAGTGTCAAGTTTATTGGAATTCAGTTCCACACTAATACATTCGATTTCAAATATTGCTATTCAGTTTTAATGCAAGTATTCAAGTTAAACAATAAGAAATGTAATTATGTGATTCAAATTAACTTTTTAATGCAATTATTCAAGTTGAGCAATTCAAATATAAATGATTAATTCAGTTTCTAGTGACACATATTTCTGCCCATAGTATGTCTATGGGTCTTGTTTGTGTACATCTCTATGTGTGAACTGACATCTGATAATGAAGATGTTAACAAGAATGTCATTGTTGGCAAATGCATTTCAAAGCATTCTCTTAGTGATGTTAAGGGATCTCTGATCACAGTGTGTATCAACAGATATTAGAACTTACGATGATTTATTTAAGTAAATTAAGTTCACAACAACCAGATGATGATTTAATTTCAATTTTGGCAGACATGTGTAGCAGTCATTCATCCCTTAGATGGTCTACCAAGAAATGCCATGTGATGCTCACAAGGACACATGCACAATTTTGCACACACACATATACACACGCTGAGCTTTATGCCTTGTTGATTGCTGGCAAGACCACTTGCAGAGTTTAAAGAAACTAACAGACTGAAGGGCATCTGGCCTGTAGGAATAGGGACAAAGAAAGACACACACACACACACACACACACGCACGCACACACGCACACACACACACACACACACACACACACACACACACACACACACACACACACACACACACACGTCTTTTGCAGTGACTGTATCTAGGTGAAAACAGATTAGTTCTTTGGAGTGCTCGAGCTTTACCACCAACTGTTGCCCCAAATGCTGTATTGAATAACCATGTGTTTGTGTGTGTGTGTGTGCATTTGTGATTACATATGCTGTGATTGTGTATTAGGTATGCTGTTCATGTGTATTGTGCATATGAATGTGTGTGCACATGTTTTTGCGTGTGAATACCAAAGGTTGAACAAAAACATTTGTAGGTTGCCAGTGTTGAGCAGACTTTGGAACCCTGCTTAATATACAGCTTCCTTTCACAATATTAGATTAGCAACAGGTGAATTTGTTGTTGGAGAAAAAATATATTCACTAAATGTCTGGATCTGCAGAAGTTACTCTGATGTGTTCTCGTCAAGGCCTTCCCTTTGTTTTCTGAATAAAACATTTTCTACAGTTTCTTTTTTTTGTGCTACCTACTTTAAATCTGAGAACCTTAATGTTTTTGTTAATATATTTCTTTTACTGTACTGTATAAACTTTGGTGTGAAATGTGGTGAAAATGTAATTTTGGTGCATTTGTCATGAGTGGACACTAAAACTGTATATGTAAGGTACATTCACATTACCTGTTGGGTGGTCTATATGGTCGTAGAATAGGGATTCATCAAGATCATCCATTTCAAATTTAATGGAAATCTTTTGTAGCAATTGTTTCAAAGTCCTACTTTGTGACAGAATGGCAATGCCATCTTTAAGGCCTTTGTTCAATATTTCCGCTATTGTTAACCAATTGAAGTCCACCAAAGCCAAATAACAGTGCTGGCATCAGGTAAAGCAGTAAAATAAAGACATGAATATGAGTATAAAGTCAAAACTTATAGATAAATAATTTCCCATTTGAAACCCAACAAAACTCATAGTAGGTGAGGTGTACGCATATGGAACTTCATACATATATAGCAATGGCATAATAGTTTTTCCATATATTGTCACGCTGAAATTGACTGTAAATCCACATTTTAAAGCTGATATTTAAACATTTGCATTTTTGTCACTTTTTCACCCTTGATGAGTTCACAAACCTGTATTTGGGTCCCTTTTTGTTTTTTTTCCCATTTATACTGCAGTTTTGTTACTTGTATATATATAATAATAATAATAGGAAGAAGAACAAGAATGAATCAGAATGAATGAATTTGTCGCTTGTGTTGCATGTCTGTCCCTCACTACTACCGCTCCCTGAATATTTCCTCTCCACGTCTCCAGTCATCCGTCTACCCCTGCTTACATGGAATGATATGGTTTGCCAAGAAAAAGTTGTCACAGAGTAGACATGTATCCATTTGCTGTCAGTACTTGTGTCCCACTTTAGGGGCTGTCTTGTTTAAAATGTGGCCCATTTAGAGGACATAACTGGTGTGTCCTTCTTGGTCAGTGTCCCAAAATCCATTGTGTACCAGTATATGCCATTCACAGCAGCTCTGAATAGTCATTGCCACTCGTCCCTGAGTGGAAGACGAGCAGTAGTCATCATTTGCCATTATACATTAATAGGGTAAAAAACAAACAAAAACAAAACATTTGGAAAGAGAGCTGCTGTACAATTCATAGTTTTCAGTTACGTGACATGCAAGGTGACCTGGAGGGCCAAGACCAAGATAGCAGCTCACACCACGACTCCCTTGTAGAGACGCCGCCATTGCCCTTCTAGCAGGTCTTCCAGCTTGTGCGGTGAAACCCCTACAAATGGTACAGAATGCAGCAGCGCGTCTGGTTTTTGATCAGCCCAAAAGGACTCCTGTCACTCCATTACTGTGTGACCTCCACATGGCCTCCAGAATCAGATTCAAGTTAACTAATGCTTGCATACAGAGTGACTACTGGGTCTGCATCCATCTACCTAAACTCCATAACACAAGTTTAGGTTCCTTCTCGGCCACTATGCTCCTCCAACGAATGCCGCCTGGCTCGGCCATCCCTTCACACAAAGCAATCCCAGTCCTGGCTGTTGTCATCTGTGTCACCACGTTGGTGGAACGAGCTACCACACACCATTAGAGCAGGGGCGTCCCTCTCTAACTTCAAGAAGCTCTTGAAAACTCATCTCTTCCGAGAACACTTCCTCTTATAACACCTCTAACTCCTAACCTCTAACATGCACGTCCTGTGCTCTTCTTCTATCCCCTACAATTATCTAGTATTGATTGCACTTTTTTGTTAACTCTTACTTCCTTCCCTATGTATTTACCCCATTGATGCAATATGTGCTATTAGCTCTTACTAGTATTTATTGCTGGTCTTACTAGTATGTATTGTCAGTTGTAGATCTGTATTTGATACTTTGTTGATGATTGTATGCTGATCATCAAATGTAAGTCGCTTTGGATAAAAGCGTCTGCCAAATGAGTAAATGTAAAAGCCGTTTTATTTGGATCACTGCCAGGTTCCTACCATCCATGTTCCTACCAGCGCTTGACTGTAGTAATGTTTTCGTTTACCTTGTAGGGAATCCCTCACCTAACACAGCAGAGGTTTGTCTCCTTGTCGATTCGTGCATCCGGAAGCACAACAACCATCCAGCATTTTGGCAACGCAGAAGACAACAAACTCACAGTAACAGAGTATCACTTGCTTCCTAGTTGGCGGGCAGTGGAAAATAACATCTTTTTTGCCCTCCAAGGGAGCGTTTTCTTTGGAATGTGATGTTATGTGAAAACTATGAATTGACAACATATATCAGAATCAGAATCATAAGAAGCTTTATTGCCAGGTAGTGTTTTACACATACAAGGAATTTGCTTAGGTGATAGGTGCTACAATTAGACAAACATATAGCTGACATAAATAAATGTAGAAATATATAAATATAGAATAAACACATGCAAGTTATATAATAATAATAAAAGAATAGAGAAAAATAATACAACTACTTGCAGAGAAAGAACAATGTGGCAGATATTTATATGTGCATTACTTCGGTTTGTGTTGTGCAGATGTATTGCAACGGAAGAGAATATTGTGTACATAAATATATAAATACATAAATAAAAAAATATAAAACAACAATGATTAACAATTAACAACTAATATGTGCAATGTGCCAGGTTTGTGCATGATATGAAATGAAGTAAAATTTAGACTTGCAGATACATTTGTATTATTTGAAAGGGGGGAGCATCAGTGAGGGACCCCACCTTGTCAATGAGGCTAGCTGCAGACAGGAAGAAGCTGTTTTTATGGCGAGAAGTTTTGGTCCTGATGGACTGCAAGTCCACAACAATCTCCATTGTCTTCTGGCTGCACCAGGTCACCGGATAGTCAATGTCCCACCTCATCCGGACTCATCCCCACCAGAGATGAGCCCAATGAGGGTGGTGTCATCTGCAGACTTCAGGGGCAGACGGACTATTTTAACCCCTTGACGCCAATTGTCGCGAATTCGCATCACACCTCTTCCTTTCAGACTGCAAGCCAAGATAGCACATGGATTCCCCCAATGCCTGTTGGTGCATATTCAATACATACGTAGGAACCTTTTGCAAGCCCTGGTTTCTCGTTTATGCCTGTTGTCGCTAATTTGCATCATACCTACACATACCTGAATTTATATCTATCATATGTTCTAAAGACAAATTAACAATCTTCACTTAATTTAACATCAGCTTGAAAGCAAATGAAAACACAAATAATCTTTTTTTTTTTGATTTTAAAAAAATTCAGGCGTCAATGGGTTAAGAAACAGTTCAATGATATGTTTTTACTGTCTGCTGTAGACTGAAGAAAAATTAAACAATGTGAAGTCAAAGGTGAGAGCAGGCATACGTGGCTTTGTTGTGGTCAGAATGACTGCTGCCCCTTGTGGTGAAAACAAGTGCTATACAAATTCCAGCACAAAATATAAAAAACTAGTGGCACCATGCATAAAACATTTTTTTTTTTTACTTCACCAAACAGCAAAGGACAGTAAAAGAAGAGATCTGTTGCCTTAGGCCATCCACAGAGAGGGTGAAGTAAACTGTGGGTACCTGGCCTAGGGCCAGCCCTGCTGGACCCCTAGGCGAGATTTTAGACCAGGCCAGCCATAAACTGTCTGTCACATTACCCACTGCAGGGCCCGGGATCATTACTCCTCAATCCTCAGGAATCTTGTTTAAAAAATTCAGCAGCCAAACTCACAACTATGAAGCATGTATAGATGAAAAGCCAAATCAGTAATCATGGTCAATAATGAATAAGTGTGAGCAGCATGCTCGCCAACCTCCACATCATAGCCTACATTGGGAGACTAAACCTCACCTGGTATCTGGGAATGTTCCCCCCAGAAACTGTGTGTCATCCTAGAGACTGTTTTGTTGTCTTGTAGTGAATGTATGGGATAGTTGGGTTGTTGAAATGCAAGAATTTGTTTTTGTTTCAACACTGGAGGGGACACTTACTAAGTGGGAGGTCAGCAACTTTGCTGTTATAAGAGCAGCAAAGTTAGGTATAGCGAGTGTGCGGGTTAGCGAATGTGCGAGTAAGCAGAACATAACGGTGAAAGTGAGCGAGTACATTTTCATTCTGGCAGTAAATGCACGCGTATGTCCGATAATTAAAGTCTGTCTTGTTTCCCAACTGCTAGAAAGTGAAGGCAGTTAGCGCTATACCTAACATCCCCCTGTGCTTCAGACTCCAGTCTGAAGGCTGAGCAGGAGTGGGCGGGGGCAGAGTCACTAGGGTTGGGCTGATAGATGATGCCATCGTCCATCGGCGATGGCTGACAGACATCACGATGTTGAGCCGGCATCGTGGTTGTAAAACCCCCGCCCCCTCAGGAAATATCACATTTTCACATTATACCATCCTGTGAAAGCAGGTTTAAATGACCACAAACATACAAATATGCTTTGCTCCTGCCTCGGAATTCTCTTCTACCTACACCTACACCTCAGGTAAAACCCCTGGCTTGCACCGCCTTGTTTTATAAAGTCGCCTAAAAAAAAAAGTTGCCTCTTTTTTCCGTGTTTCCATCCGAGATCCATTATCACAGCAGCAGGTGAGCCGCACGTCAGCTTATTAATGATGCAGCCTATCAAACAAATGAAACCAACATCTGCACTCTGTGTGTTCACTGTTGCTTTACCTGGTCTGTGCGTAAAATATCCACCTCGACTTGTAACATAAGTTAATAGTCTACCAATTTTTTTTACCTAGTGAAGTCTGTGTGAGAACACATGCACATAAGACGACATCATCCATCCCGATGTTTCATTGTAAACATCATCTGTAGGAAATTTTCTAGACATTGACCAACCCTAAGAGTCACATGACTAAACACACGGTACAATGTTTTTAAGGGGAAAGTACATGAACACCATGATGAACACACACAGTGGGGAATAGGATTTAAAAAATTATGTCTGTAAGAGGTTCTGAATTCAGTTAATTTTCTGTTTATCGTCTGGCCCTATTCACTTTAATTCAGTTACAAACTCCTGGGCTTTAATTTCTTGGTTTTCTGCTCATGTTCAAAACTTTCTGCACATTCAAAAGATTTTTACCTCAAATCTGTCTTCTCTGTCGTGTCGAGAAAAAAGTCATAATTTTTTCTCAACACGACAAAAAAGGACTAATTTCATCATTTACTGCAATGGACTGACGACCTGTCAAGGGTGTACCCCGCCTTTCGCCCGATGTCAGCTCGGATTGGCTCCAGCCCCCCGCGACCCTGTACGCAGGATAAGCGGTTGACAATGGATGAATGGATGGATGTCATCATTTAATGAGAATTCATATTCAGTATTTTTACTACCTGCCCTATACTCTGTCCATTAGCCTGCCTTATTTTGCAGTATCCCTTTCAGACCATCTGACAGACACAGACACGATGTCTCTTATGCTTTAAAACTGGGAAAGACCAAGAAATTTGCATTTATCAGCAGTCAAATTAGAGGGGCCACTTTCATGCAAAATGTGAAGGGGTATGACAAAGGGCCTGTGTACCCAGTTGTGCTGCTCTCATCTATACTTTTGAGATCAGTGCTGTTAAATAACATACTGAATGAAATCCAATAAAATCTAATTATTTTTCTCAAAAATATTTGACAACCAGAATATGCTTTGAAGTCCTTTTGGGCTGGGTGGATTTAAAAATGCCCAGACAGTTATATGCCCTGAGGCTTCATTCCTTAACTATTTTTTTTCCATGTCAAGCTGCAGCAACAAACACTTGCAGAAGTGTCATCAATGCATACTATACCAGAGCTAATTTTAGCTGAGTATCAGTTGAGATGTGTTAGGATGTGTTACTGTATGTATAAACACATTTAAACAGACATAAAAAAAAATGTGTTTTTCCTTTCTCTTACTGTCTTTTCCTTCCTCTTTTTACCACCTCCTGACATCAGTGTTTCTTTCACAAGTTTTCACTCCATTCGACTTTTGTTCTTGCTGTCAACCTCAGTCTCTCTCACACACGCGCACACAAACACACACGCACACGCACACACACACACACACACACACACACACACACACACACACACACACACGCGCGCACTCACTAAGTTTGTGTGTGTCTCCAGGGTGGTCTGTAGCTTGGCACATTGTAATAGTATATTTGCATCTTCTGTCATTGAGTGAGGACAGAGTGCATAATCCCACTGAAGGCCAACGGCTGACAGGCAGTTCGGCATCCTCAGCTGAAATAACTGCCTTAAATAGATTTTTTTCGCTTACTACAGTATTTGTAAAAAAAAGAAATTAAACATAAAACAGTGTAAGTTAGTCACACACACATATGCAAGAAAATCTACATTTGTTCATTATCTTATCAGTATGAGAGATAGATATTTAGGCTTTAGTCATTGTTAAGAGTCAAGTTAGATAAATGGCTTGCATCCTGGTGGCTGAATTTCTTCTTTTTCCTCTTTTTATTAGATGAACATTTTGCAATACAGCCATCATCTGGTGAGGTAACCCTTGATATCACCAAACAAGAACAATACTGAATAAATGTGCAACCCCCAGAATATTTTCAGTATTTTTTTTACATCCACTGCCAACATTTTTGAAAGTCTCGCTTTTTACAATAGCTGCTCATGGCAATGATGGCTTGTTTAATGTTAGGGAACGATTGTGTTAATGGCAAATAAAATGTGGTACGGTATGGTCAGGGTTAGGCAACCCACATAGTTAAGTAAAGTTTAGGGAAAGATTATGGTTCAGAGAAGGGCGGGGTGCAGCAGGTTTGTAACATAAACTCTGGTCTCCGGCATGAAAGCAGGACATGCTACATGCCCATCCACCACCACAACCTACAGACCCTTTCTTTCTACCTTGCTACTTAAGGGGTACATTATTTCCTGCGTTGGCAATTAATGTTTGCATTGGACATCAATTGTGTGTTGGGCTGTGATAATTCAAAATGCTGAGTTAGTTTCTTATTGTAAGCTACATTTTGCCTCATTGTCTAATAGATTTGATTAAATCTAATGGATGCTATTAGTAATTTAACATGTTTCTCAGAGTGGGTAAAGTATAAAGTCTGCAATGTGTTGTAAATTGGCCCAATAAATGTAAAGTCAGATTCCCCCTGTTTTGCAGAGTAATTTATAGTAGAATGTTTACATAATGGATCACAAAGATAGCAGCTATGCACAGGAATAAGAAGACAGACAACCTATGCAATTATTATAAAATTAAAAATACCTTGCTCCAAAAAAGGCTGCAGCTAGAATTTACAGTTCTCAGAGTTGAGGGCCATAACTAATATTAAAGTAATTGCCTCAGCAGTTGTTCTTGAATAGAACTGGTTACAGTATAATTATGCACGATTGGTATTGGCCATTGAAAAATCATTGTGAAAAATCAACTGTAGGACAAACTTTGAAATATTGCTTTAACCATTTAATTTAGAGAGGGAAAAAGATTATGCAATGAATAATTTTAGACCATTACATTATGTGATAAAGCTGGTTTGTATGAAACATTTATGGTTCCTTGGTACAAATGCATGTAAAATAAATACCCTGCGGGTTGAGTATTCCAAATACCAACATTTGTACATTTTCAGATTAAGGGTGTGGGAGTAATGGAGCATGCTAAATCTTTACTATCTCACTACAAACTGAGCAAATATGTGGTAGAAAATAGTTGGGGTTTCTCCCCAGGGGCTTGAACATTAATGGAAGTTCATTCACCAATGCATTGGGACATTGTAGAAAAGAGACAGATTATATACTAAGCTTCCCAGGGTGATTAAATAGCAGACTAAAGCAAAATTGTGAAACAGGTGTTGTCAAAATTAGATCAGTCAGTTAGCCAGGGGGCTTTTAGAAACATATGTAGCCCAAAGAGACCTTTCTGTTTCTTTCTTTCCATTAATCTCATTTTCATTACTCTGCGTTTGTGTTTTATCTTCCTCTGAGTTATCCTTCCCTAATTTGTCATGCCTGAAAAAGCAACACACCACACGCCAACTTGAAAGAATGTTTTTGACATGTGACACATGTAGGAAGTTTAATTGGGGCCATATAGAACTTTTATAAGAATTTGTACTAAGTGAGTCAACGTAAGTATGGCATTTTTGGTGTTACTTTTCACCAGTTGCTTACTTTTATTCTGTCCACTAGCTGTATCAGAAGATAAACTTATCATTTGAAAAACACTTACCATTTCAGTCTCTATGCCCTTAATTTGATAAGATGACATTTCTTCTTCTCACTGGTTTAGATCTTGACTTAACACCTTCAGTAGTTTAACTTTCACTTTGCTGTAGGGATGTAACGTGTACTCCAGAGTCTGTCAGAACATCCTGACATCACTTTTGGGTGTGGTCAGAGGAGCTATAGTGTAACGTTTAAAGTTCAAGAAAGGGCTGTGAAACAATGCTTTTTAGGCTGATATGAAGTAAACCAGCAGGGTTACAGCAGTGCTTCACCTGAAATCTATCATTTGTGCCAACAATTTACTCTCTTTAGACTTGAAAAGTGGCTTTAAAAAGTTTGTATCTTGCTTATTCGTTTACTGTCAAAATGGTCTGTCTATGTACTTGCACGCGCAGAACACAAATTCTAGAGCCCGAGTTTACCTGTAATGGTAAATCGGTGACAAAGCAATAACTAATGTTATGTAAGTGTTTATTGCTGCAGCTATTTGACCATACTCGTCGTAGAGAACACAGGATTGAAGCATATGGTTAAAGTTCTTGGGCGCCGTTACAGTGTTCTTTCAAATTGCGCTTTTGCTCACCACTGATGGATGGAGGTCCAGGGCTACAGAGAGCTACTTAACAGTGACAGCCCACTACATCACTCCCTAGATGAAATGAAATGCAAAGTCCGGTCCTGCAAACTCACCCCATTTATGAACAGCATACAAGCGTGCATCTGGCAGAGAAACTTAATGAGGTAGAATCAGAGTGGAATTTGGAGAGCCCAGGGACAAGTATTGCATTCATAACCTACAATGCCAAAAATATTGTCAACATTGACAGAAAAAGCACTCAAGAGGTCCTTTAAACCACTGAGAACTCTCACAACAATAAACTACTCCTTCATTTTCAATGATTCTACATCTCAAACCCCGAAATTCAAGACTTCCTCAAGCGCCCTCACAGCTCACCTCAGTCCAGTGTAGAGGAGGTGAGGTGTTTCATTTTTTTTAATCAAGGTTTTATTTATTTAATTGGTAAAAGGCTTTCTCTGTTAAAATATACATGAAATAAATATTGCTGCTACAATGGTAACTGTCTCTTGAAACTTCCCTCTATAAGTTTTCATTTCATATTGCAGGTTAGAGCCACAGAGAATGCAGGGGCCACCTCAGCTGCAGGGCTACCAGACTAACCTCATTATCATCTCCGCTTCTAAAATGAGCCATGGCTTAACTGTTCTGCCCACTCTTCAAGTCTAAGGAGAGACACAAGCCTACTTTGTCCCAGCTCGTGAATGATGAAGTGGCATCATACACGCAATGGGCAAATATTTCCTCTGTCCTCTCTCCAGACAGTGAATGCTTTCTGAAAAAAAAAATCTGAAAGTAGAGGAGTAAAACTTGAAAATATTCTCAACTTACTGTTTTGAACTTGAACTGAATGATTGTGTTAAAAGCTGACATTGCATCACTGGCTTTAATGGTTAATTATTTACAGTAAATATGCTGCACCTAATGGACGTTTTTTATTTATTTTATGCTTGAGGGTATACAGGTCAGAGTCTTACGATGGAGCCTTACTGATATGTGTGCTGTTGAATTGTGTTTATTTTTGTTATAATGGGGCAGTATTTCAGTGCCTTAACTGTTACAGGACGGCAAACCGAATATTTTTCAAAATACATGATAAAAATATTTGCATTTATTTCGTTTTCCCTGCTGTACCAAAAATGTATAGACCTGACCCCAAAACTGAGGTGCATTCCAAACCGCGAATTCTGTGTATGGTTACACCCATAGTTTCTACGTTACTGGCCCAGTTTGAAAAAAACATTAAAAGGTCTAAACCAGTCCTATGGCATAAACCACTTATCTGCTGCCCACCATGATGCTAAAAATCTTCCATACATTCCTACGCTTACTAGGACACTGCTAAATATACATTTTAGGTGTCATGGATAACCTTCTTAAAGCTTGAGAACGGGCATGTGTGTTTGTTCGTGCATGTTAGACCAACTTCCTGCCTCCTACAAAAAATGTATACAGAAGTTGTTCCAGATTGTTTTTGTCTGGATAAACTCCCTTGCCAATGTTTAAGGTAGTCTTGCATAGCCAGAGCTACGTATATCCATATCTTTTAGTGCTGCACCAGCACTGGAGAAAGGTCTGGCTGAAAGGGTGGCACAAAGCCAGGAAACAGCGACAGTGCCCTCGCAAAATAGTGTCGGAAGATAGCGGGAGGGGAAAATTGAAATATTCAGCTAGTGGTAGGCTTACACCTACAGCCTATTTCCTGTGAGCCAGTCTACGTTGAAAGTAACTATGCAGGATGTTCCAGTTATTAGGGAAAAAAAGCATTTTTTAAGGGAGGTCCATCTTAGGAGAGACCAAATTTCACTAACACCAGTGAAATCATTCAAAATATCAATTTACCTCCGAGGGTCGGGGATATGTCATACCAGATAACACAAGTGGGTCTACAACAAAAAGCTGTAATACCTGAGAGCTTCCTGACACAGACGTTTCATCTCTCCTCACATGTAATGAGTACTAGCCTCAGATATGAATGACCTGTAATGTAAATGTAGCTAATGTTAAAACATAATTCAGCTTCATTACAGGACACCACACAAAACCGTTTTTCAGCTGAACATGAGTGTGTGTCTGGCTGTGTGATTTTGTGATTCTTTGTATGTCAAATGGAACAGTTATGCCTTACTCACCAGCTAGGCCCTTATTTTTCCATCACCATGGTGATCCAGTTGATGGAGGAGGTATTTTTCTAATCAGAAGACTTAAAGCTGGAGCACAGCCTGTGGTCGCCATGAGATCTGTTGTCCTTATTTGTGTATTTCATCCCTACCTCTTTTAATTAAAAGAGGTGAAAGGGAGCAGAGATTAGTCTCTTGCAACACACAGTGATGAGTCTTGCAAGTTGATCAAACTGTGAAAAAGTCTCATAGAGAGGAGAGTGATACTCAATGAAAGCCTAATGTGATACATTAGAAACAAACCAGTTGTCTGAGGAGAAATTGTTTTTTTCTTCCTTGATTCACTGTGTTGTTGGTAAAAAGATTAAAGGAAAATCTATTGCACTAATTGAGCATTGGTCTCTTTTTTAATTGCGTAAAATGACCTATCTTCATGGTAACCTGAGAAAGAACCATAATATTAACAACAATTTTGTTAATATTATTTCATTGCCACAATACATTTTATTCAGGAAGATGTGGTAGTGAGTGATTGGCCATATAAAGTGCTAACATGAACATTGTTTTCTTTTAACCATGACCATAATATTTTTTATACCTGAACCTGATCAAACCTGGACTATAGTGGTGGGGGATCTGAAAAGGCTTTGGAAGTGACAGACTGACAGTGACAGTCCTGCTAATTTGGGTGCTTGATCTGAAAACGCTCATATGATTCTTTTTGTCGGGCCATGATAAACAAACTATTTTATTATTGAGTTTGGGGGACGTGGTGAGAAAAAAAAAATAGTGGAGTGACTGGTCGCCATTGGTTTCTCATTAATGAACGAGTTAACACTAGCTTATTTTAGTTTTTGCATGATCAGAGGTGAAGAGAGGACAGTGAAACAGTGTCACTTCCACTCTGTTTGGTGTTTCTTTGATTCATGAACATTGATGAATGGCTGAATATGTGCTCATCATCAGCCAGCCAAGCAACACAATGTATCTATGTCATATGACTCATTTTCCGAGATTGGTGTAAAGAAAATAAGGGATCAGTGCCCCTGAGTTAAACAAGAAAATGCTACTTGCACTGATAACTCATGAGACCCATCACGTACCTCTCACCCTCCATTTGTCTCTTTTCACGTGGTCAAGTCAAAGAAAGGTTATGCACTTGTGTGAGACAATCTCACAATTACACTCCCTGGCCATACACTGTGTGGGAAGTATCCATCTGTGTCTTTCTCTGTTTTTTTCCTGTTGCTTTTTTTGTCTTTCACATTTTCTGCCTCTCTGTTTCTCTGTCTGTCTTTCTCTTCCTCTGTGGTGGAATAACAGGCTTGTCAGTCACTTCATTCTAAAAGAAAATGATGGACTAGGGGTTTGACTCATAATCCATAGCAGACAGCAGCTCATGCGGAACTACAAAAGAAATGTCAATCCAAATTATAATAAAATGAACTGGAAATAATTAAAGGCAAAATAAACATAGGAGGAAAAGCAGGAGCCCCTCACATAAAATCAAAACACAAAATTGTAAGATGCTTTTACTGTAGTTTCAGACTTATTGACAGTTAAAGTATAGACACTTTGCCTGCACTTACAATGATAATAAATTGAGAAACAGTAAATATAGATTTTAAACTTGTCAAATTCAAACTCAATTTTACCTCAAATGTTGTCAAGAAATAATGGGTTGGGCTGTAAAACAAAAAAACTAAACAAAATATTGAATACTGCTGAAATGGCAGATAACTGCACAAATAGTTTTCAAAAAGAATTCAAGCTTAAAGCAACATTATGTAGGATTTGATGTTATAGTAGTTTAGAGTGCAATTCACTGGTGTTGTCAATAAAGGCAGTACTTTACTTAAGATCAGAAGCTAGCAAGTCAACAACTTTTTTAACATGGCCAAACATCAAGCAAGTGCAACAACACAAGACAGCAATATTACTTAGTCTAACAGAAGTCTTTTATTTCACAAAGCTCTCTCCAATGTCTGAGAGCCCCTTCTTTCTTGGCCACTCATATTTTATTTTTCTCTTACCTTCCTCCATCAACATCCATTTTGGTCTCTTCGCCTCTGCCATTAGCTACATTTCTGTCCACAGAAGGTGCTGAGAGAGAAAATGGTCAACAATAAGCCTCAGTTTAGCTTCGGCTCGCAATTGCCATGCACAAAAACACACATGATTCGACTATCAGTTGACTATAGGCAGGACTTGACAATTCAGATTCGACTATGTAAATCCTTAGTCGGGGACAGCCCTAGTATTTTAATACCGTGTGCATTGAATATGTATTCCTTATCTCTGCCACATATATGTCTGCATGGCTGTGTTTTTCGGTAGTGTTTGGGAGTAAATGGGGAATCATCATCGAAAAAGCTGACAAATACAACCAGAATTCAATTTAACTACCACCTTTCTACTTCTTTAATTTTTAGTAACAGAAATATGAGTGGGAGTAATGGTAAAATGTTCAGATGGTCTCTGGTGGGTCTGTTACTTTAGTCTTTAGCTAGACAGATGTTGGAAATTGCAATTATATTCTTTTTCCACATTGGTTAGTTATGCATCTGGGGGCACCACGATGCGCAGTCTGTGCTTGTGAAGACAGAAAACTGCACTTCTAATTGGTAGAAACAGGTCGCCTGGCTGTTTCAATGTAACCACCATAGGAATGAAAAACATCTCACTTAACAGCTGAATAGCTCTTGCACTGTGTCTGTAACTTTGATTAATCAATACCTGTGTGTTTATACACACACACACACACACACACACACACACACATACACTCCTGTTCCTCTATCTACATGGAGACATCTCATTGAAATAGTGCATTCCTTAGCCACTTACCCTAACCTTATTCATCAACTACTGTACATGCCTAGCCCGAACCCTAACGCAATTCTACCCCTGACCTTAAAACAAAGTCTAAACACTCAAACAGCCCTTTAAACTTGTGGGGTGCAGCATTTGGTCCCCACACAGCTAACAGACCCACACATGTAGTGGAATCCCAGTTTTTGGACCCCTGGAAATCTAGTAAAACAAACATGTACACACAGACAAGGACTCAGCCTTAGTACATTGATTTCACACTCTATCAACTGAGCTAACCAGCATACCACAAACAACTCTGTTCAACATTAAATCAAATACAACATGAAAGTTAATGTTTTAATACAAACAGGTACCAAACAGCAAGATGTTAAATCAAATATAACATCAGCTTTTCTACTTCGTTTTTCTAAGCTTCACACTAAAAGCCCATAACCTGCGAAAGTGCTTAACAGAGAGAAATCAACTCAGTCAGACCATTTCTGTCTGTATAGAGTTGTGTTATTATTTATTAACCAGAATATTCTCATCAGTAGGGTGTTCTTTAGGTTGTTATACAACAAGGGTTGTTATTCTTGACATATCCCACGTTTTAACCATCAATATGACAGGTGACGGATGTTGCTTATTTATTTCTTGCAACAAATAATTATGTAACATAAGCTCACACATTATATGTAGCATAACTGCAGTCATCTGTAAAAACACTATTTCTGCACTTATGGTTAGATGCTCACTGCATTTTATTTGCTTTACCCGTACTAGTTGAATCTAAACTAATCAGAAGAGCTGACTCTCTAAAAGGAACAGAGCCATGAGATCCGGCTCCCTTCAAAGAGCCATAATCCCATCACTACTCCACACTGACTATCCCTCAACACTCAAACTCAAAATTCCCAGTAGCCTAAAAATACAACCACTAGATGGAAAAAGGGCAGCACAATGCTGTGTCACTGGACAGATGTGATGTACATATTTGAGCTGCTACACTGCAATTTGCATTTTCAGCTCTATTTTTTTTTTTTAAATCAGTAAATACGGTGAATTTGCATTTGTGTGTGCCTTTTATAAAGAAATGTTTTTTTTAATAATAATTTCTCATAGTTGCTCTATAGTTCCTGCACGTGACCTTTTAACGGGCATTTTGTATTCGTAGATAGACAGATATCATGATATATTGATTATCGCAGAATTGCTCTATCGTGATATTATCAGTATCGTGTATCATATCGTATCGTGAGGTACCCTGTGATTCCCACCCCTAGTCACCACATTAGCGTAATACTGCAACTGCAGTTACAAATAACAGAAATCCACAAAGTGCAATGCAAAAATAGAGTTTACCATGAAGACACTGTCAGAGTTTTGTCGAGAGCTGAAGGCGGGAGCAAATTGCATGGAGATGGCTGCCTTATAAATGCCCTATGCAGGAAAAGTATAAACAAAATAAATGTATACACATTTAGCTGAACAGTTCTGCATAAAAAGTTTTCCGCCATTTAATCTGGCCATATAAGTCTGCTCAAATATAAGTTTCACTCACATTCAGTGAGACATTTGAGCTACATGTGTATGTGTCAGATATCATTGAAAACCGGGAAAGCAAATCGGCCCAGACGTCCTCTTACCAGAGAGTTGCTCCTGTGAGACTACCAGGTGTTCAAGTTGTGAGATGTCACTACAGCATTACTTACTCTGCCAGCCTCTCCTACCAGCTGAATGTGTCCAGTACACCTCAAAAGAAAGTCCCAGTGGGCCTTGTTACAGTCCCTGAACCATCTCAACTGTGGAGGAGCAGTGGGCTGACAATAACATGTTTTGATATCTCTGAGCTTGTTCTTTCATTCAGATTGAGGGCAAAAGATTATGCAGCAAAACATAATTTCCCTCTTAATCCACAATCAAATTTTCTGGGGTCTGTACAGTAGAGTGCATGGCAATACATATGGTTCAGGAGTGGAGGCTGATCCAGAGCTTTCTCAGCCAGATGGATAGGTATTTCTGGGCATGGCCACCGGTACATTGAATGTCAATGAACATTAACACACGTGAAAATCAAAACACAACGCTAAAAGTAATTATTTTAGTTCATGAAGTCATCTGTCAGTAAAAAACACAACTGTGGATATGTAGGTAAATCATGATGTTTTACCAAATTTTTATATTTATTTTATTAATGTCATCACTGTAGTGTCACATCTGTCTGCGCAACGCGCGTGTCAGATTTTTCCGCCATGCTGTGGCTGACTGAAGCTACACTTTCCCCGTCCTCGCGAATGTAAATTCCACTAACCACAAGAAAACAAAAAGGGGAAAAGAGCACGACGAGTGTTACTTTGTGGCTATAACAACGCTGTTGACACAATGAATGTACAGATAACCTGCAACCCCTGCTGGAGCAAGCGAACTATACAACGATCAGTATTTAATGTTTAATTAGGCTATAATCAAAACTCATGTTAGGTCTAATTTTTGGGACAAACCGGAAGGGGGTTGGGACAACAGCTTGTAATTCGGGACTGTCCCGGATTTTTCAGGACGTCTGGTCACCCTAGATACATATTATGAAGGTGAGTCCCATACTAACTATGAAGCTGGCTGCGACACTTACTACGAAGCTGAGTCCCATGCTTACAACAAAGCTAAGTCTTGCACTTGGAACTAAGCTGAGTCCGACATTAACAATGACTTACGAGAACTTGTAATTTCTGACAACTTCTATTTTGTTTTTTGCATGTGTATACACTGTATATCTGTAGATGTCGATTTTGTACTATTACATTTGCATTTACTCATTTGGCAGACGCTTTTATCCAAAGCGACTTACATTTGAGGAACAGCATACAAGCATCAATAAAGCATCACTACAGAAAGAGAACTACAAGCAGGGTTGGGGAGTACACGGACATTACGTAATCAAGATACAAAAAAGATACAAAAAAGTAACTGTACTCGATTACAGTACAGAAAATAAAGACGCAATCAGATAACAGGAACATTTTGTAAAATTGTGGATTACTCATAGGGATTACTTTAAGCAGAAAGTTTCCAGGAAACAGAAAATGCAGTGTTATTTGCCTCCGTATATGTTTTGATGACTGCCGTTTACAGTCGCCAGTAGCACCGAATGTGTGACCCCACCCCCACTCCATCATGCAGACTGTGCGGACTGGTTCCAGCTCTTTGAATGAACACGGAAGCTGGACTGGGAATACAGTGCCGCATAGGTTTTCTTGCTGGGTTTGGCTCTTGGCACCCTGAGGCTGAGTAAGCTTATAGAATCGCTAGCAGCACAGCTAACCGACCGAGCTAACTAGCCAAAGATGCAGGCAGATAGGCTACAGTTAGCGGTTTACCAAAATGTAAAGCAATCCATCAAGGAGCTCTGTGTAAATCATCTCAGTACTGGATTCCCTGAGGCTGTGTTCGGTCCTGTTCATGCCGTGTCCAGTTCCCAATCAGGAGCTGCTCCCCTCTATAATTCCCTGCTGGGCCCCCACCCCTGTCCCGAAAACCTCCAATTAAAGTGTAAAGAGTAAAGGTGTAAACACCTTTATACAATCTATGGTAAACACAAACACTACCCCGGTGCTCCAATCTCCCAGTACGGGCAGAGTGAGCTAATTTGACCAGTGGTTGCACAACTAACAGCAGCTTGTTGGCTGTTATCTAACTTCAGCAACAAGTAAAGCTATCGGTCCATCAGGAAAATTTGTGAATCATAGAGTTGAGACACAGAAAATGTGGGACATCAGAGAGAAAACTAGAAAATATTTTCTCCATATTTCCAATATTTCTCCATCACATATGATACAGTTTCACCAAAATCAGTGAAAAAGTTGTGTTTTTGTACAGTAATCCGCCCGGTCCCAGAAACACTCTGTTTCAGCAGCATTATATTGAGAAATCTTTTCATTGGATACTAAATTAATACATATGGAGAATGAGTCATGAACATTTTAAAATGACAAACTCTTAAATATCATCAAGAATACCCACAAAACATTGTTTTTTGTCATTGATAGACCAGAGACAGCCATAGTGGTGACATAGTGGAAAGCATATCATATAAAATATTTAACATGGATTTTGGGAATAGGAGATTTTGTTATTTCTCTAAAAAATACACTGAGCAGACAATGTATTATTGATACTTTTCTTCTCTTTATTTGCCTATTCAGCATTGAAGTAATCCAAAAGTAACTTAAAGTAATGAGATTACATTACTTTTATTTTGTGGTACCTGGATTACTGACTACATTTTTAAAAAAGTAATTAGTAAATGTACCGAATTACATTTTTAAAGTAATCAAGCAAGCAAGCTTGTATTATCTAGGTTAGGTAGATGGGTGCTGACCCGGTTGTCACTCCTGTATGCAGGCATTAGTGATTTGAATTTGATCAATTAATCATTAATAAAGATTCATTAATCTTATCTTATATTGTCCTTCTATGGAATACATGGATTCCAAATAAACTGAATTAATTTGTTTAAATGTAGAAACATGTCTGTCCACAAAAGAAAATTAGCACCCTAAATCTTCATGAAACAATAAAGAGGTCATATTATGTTCATTTTCAGGTTCAAAATCTTATTTAGGGGTTGTATCAGAACAGGTTTACATGGTTTCATTTTCAAAAAACATCATATTTTTGTCATACTGTACATTGCTGTAGCTCCTCTTTCCACCCTGTGCGTTGAAGGCTTCGTTTTAACTATGGAATGATACATCTTGCCTCTACATGATCTCTGTTGGGAGTTGCATATGCAAAGTTCCTAGTTAAGGACTAGGGTCCAATCCCAGTGTGTCCCCTAAGCCCTAAGACCTGAACCCTCACAGACTTTACTGACGTCACTTGGAAAGTGATTGAGTGCAAGAGGCTGCAATAGCTCAAAATTTTGTAAACAGGAATGGGACAGCCCTTTGCCAATTTATCACATTACCTTGACGATGCTGAAACACGTTGCACACTTTTTATTTTATGTTCTTATTTTTAAGTTCTGCAGGCTCTTGCCATAGTCAGTGGAGGAGAGGTAGCCTAAATGTCAATATATATTTGTAATTAATCAATACACTATTGTTGGTCAAATAGCATCATCAAGCAAAAACTAAAATAAATAGTTGAATTAACTAAGTATGTAAGAAGGTTATTGTATTCCTCTGATATCATGTGTTCTATGCAGCATCTTAAGTTAAGAAAACTTTCAACAATTTAACATCAGGTGTCCATGCTTGTTTGTTTACTGTTTTCTTCTCTTATAACGCGGATTTGCCGTGATAGTTCTCTCGCTTCTGGGCTTCCCCTGGTAACCCTCGTGTTTCACGTCATACCGCTGTGAACTGTGGGCAATTCCCTCAGCCAAAGTCTGCACAAATGCGGATTTACGAAAAGGGTCTATAAATGTCCGTGAGAGAGCCCTTGCGCACTTGATGATTTGACAGTGGGACAGCCCTAAGCCCTCACAGACTTCCCGGGAATGCGGCTCAAAGTCTGTGAGTCTGTGAGGGTGGACATTGGGATTGTGCCTACTTCGCAGTGAGTGGGGTGGGTCGTGAGAAGCCGGTAAACACGGCTTTATATGTTCCCCTTACCAGCTTAGCAACATGGACTGTTGCAAGAGTTTCAGAGTCTTGAGTTATTAAGTCTTAACAAAAGGATCTTTCAACCATAAAGTTATAATCGAGCTCACAGATCACAGTAACAACTTTATGTCCATGTTTGAAAGGGAGAGGAAAGGTGTGTGATGCAGCTCAATGTTTTTCCACCGGTGTTTTTGAAGGCGTGTCGGACTAGCCGCTTGGCGAGCATTATATGATGCTCATTTTGCTTTCATCCATGTGTCGTCACAGGGATGAAAGGGAAGTTCAGGCAGTTCAGAGCATTGTTTTCTGTTCGGAACTCCCTTTGGGCTGGACTTTGGGCTTTTTCACTTTACAAACCTATTACATGCACAAAAAAGATATATAACTCAATAAAGGAGAAGGGAAAAGCCAAAAAACATAATAACAGAATGGCTGAGTGCAACAGCAGGGAAACAGAGGTGTGAACCCAAAATGCAGACCCTAAACAAGGCCGGATCAGATTGCAGGTTTATTCAAACTAGGCAGTCACTTACAGGGAAGTCCAAAACAAAGGCAGAGTACAGAATCCAAACACAGGTTAATCCAACAAAAGGCAAGGTAATCCAATCACAAGAGAACAATCCAAAAACTCAACATAAGATGATGACACCACAAGGACTGAACACAACTGAGGGCAATATATACAAGGGCACACCACACACACACAAGCAGGCAGGACAATTAATCACAGGTGAGACACATTAGAAATCATGGTAGACAAAAACACCAATCACCGAAATTACAAAATAAAACGGGAAGTAAAGCTACAGACAATGCACAAGGATAAATGTAACTAAATACAACAGAAAACAACGAAGTAATGCTCAACTAACAAAACCTAAACAAGAACACAGATGCAATGGGTAAAACAGAAAGGACATTTAACAAAATTACAGAAAAGCACTTCACTCAAATCCAAGGTCGTGACATAAAGCAAAAGTTTCAAAGAAGCACAATCATTTGAATAAACGAGTATATTACTATGAGTTATTTAGGCCATTATTGTTACGCAGTCAAATCCACACCATCACCCCTGTAGGCTTTAGATACCCATTGTGGTTGGTAGCTTGATGTTGCTAGTTATTTAGTTTTGATATATATTTTCTTCTCTCTCTATTTATTTTGAATAACTATTGACAACAACTTTTGGAAAAATAGAGGAAAATCCCCATGAAGTTAACTTTTTGAGCCTGAAAATAATGAGTTTGCATGCTGGAAAGTTCTGGACACCTTTTTGTTCTCTGAGAAGTCCTGAGTCATTTTTAAAATCATAATTCACACTCACAATTGATGTCTCTCTCTTTCAACTGACAAAACAGAAGATGATTTATGTATGTTGGATCAATCTTTTATGTTTCTTATGTATGAACTCTTATTTCTGCTTACTGAACATGCGTTTTTGTTCACTCATGAGTTTTTTTGCTGTGAAATTCTCAATTAGAGTTGCCACCCTCTGTGTCAGGATTTTTTATGTTTTAATCCCAGTGGGATACAACTCAACTTTAATGATCTCTCTTTCTCTGTCGCAACATGATATAATGAAGGGCATGTCTCTCTTTTCAGTAAGAAGCTAATGATGTTTGTGAATATATTACAAGTTAGACAAGTAACAGCAACAGACATTACATAGTGACATGGAAACTTGCTCTAACAGAAATTATTTAATATTCGTAGAACTGATGCTGTGTCATTGAGGGATTAAAGCACATGATTTCATTGGAAATACCTCATTGGTCCACTGGCCCAATTCACTGTGGAGCCCAACTGTAAACTAAAGTGGTGTATATACTGTGGTAGTTTAATGTTTGTGTAACGGAAGCCATGTAGGCTGTGTAGGGAATAAACCTCACTCCTCAATGTCTAAAGAGACACGCTAGCGCAGCTTCCTCAATAGCATGTCCACCTCCCATTCCTGAGGTTGCAAGTTTGAATCCAGGCTGTGCAGTACAATGTCGGGGCCGGTTACATTTGCATCATATTTGAATTGAACCTCTGTAAGTATGCTGTAATAAATTAATGCTAGTATGATAATATTTCAATAATAATAAATGTCCCATTGGGCAAGCCTGTAAGTGCACCTTATTTGCTTATCTGTTATCATTATTTTATGAATAAAAGCATCAAAAGATATTATAGCTGCCACTATATAGTGGTTAATTTGGTATTAAAGGTCTGTTTTCTGTAGAGCGATTACTAGATAGTTTGCAACAACTTGTTGGTCTAATTGCCTGATTTTTCATTAACATGACTGAAGTCTCAGCTCTAAATGCCATGGAAACAGCTTTTAATGAGTAGAACAACTGGGCTGTATGTGTGTGTGTGTGTGTGTTTGTGTGTGTGTATGTGTGTGTGTGTGTGTGTGTGTGTGCAAGTGTGTGTCTGTGTCAATATTTGTACTTGAGTGTCTATGTGTTATTCGTATGTTTATCCTTTGACCCCCTATGTGAATGGATATACATACACCTGCATTTTTCTGCCACCATGCCCAACACCACTGCCCCTTTCTCAGCCTGTAATTGTGCTGTGTGTTACCATTTTTGTGAATGCTCAGTACAAGCCAGCCAGCAGTAACAACTGTGGCATTTTCAGTCAGGGTAGTTCTTTTTCATTACTGCTCTGTCCTCTGTTTAACAAGCAGTAAAGTAGGTTAAAGTGATATAAAGTGCAATACTTGGCACCATTGAGTGAATGCCTGAGAAAGACTTGTGAGCGAGCAAGAGGATGTACAGCTGTGTACTGTATATCCATATACAGTTCGCTGGGAGACGCAGGTACGGTATGCACACACACAACTTGTATGCATTTTACAGGGTGATGTACGTCGAACAGCATTTCTTGTTATAATAATAGACTCAAGCAATAACTGCAGGTGGCGTACATGGTTGTCACGGTGATGAATGGTCTCCAGGGCAACACAGGAAGTCCATCTGGGAAGAAATCTGAAAGAGGAAGTAGATAACAGAGATTGAGGAGACACAGTTGCTACCTGATTTATTTGTTCTCATCCATCATCTTAAAACTCACAACTATTGCTTTCCACATTGAGTAAATAGAAAATAAACTATTTTGGGCTGTTATAGCCACAGAACAGAAGTAACAACAAAGTATAAGCTCATGTATCAAGACAATGAGCCAAATGTTTTAGCTCTTTAAATGAGAAAACCAAAAAATAGTTTCAAGTGAATCTGAGACCAGCAGCAGCCAATAAAACTGGTTAAGCATAACTCGTTGCCTTTTTCACTCACTCCCTCTTTTGATAGTGCTTTTTCTTCTTTCCCTTCTTCTTTTATCGGTCTGTATCTTCTTCCCTACAATCTTCTCCACCACACCCAAAACACATATTTTCTCCTGCTCTTTCAAAAAGTGGAATCCAGAAGCGTTTAAGTCCTGTTGAATGAATGTAGTCATTTGACATTGCATGGGTTATCAGAGAGGATTCAGTATGACAGCGAATAGTGTCATGGTGATTTTCGTGTAGCCCACTAACATTTCTTTGTACCCACTCACTAATCTGTATGCGTATAACCGAGATACTGTGCATGCATAATGTTTTTTCTATTCTCACTCGCTGATTAGTAAACAGATCAGACTTCTGCTAACAAGAAGATCAAAGGGAATTTTCAATGTCATGCTAAAAATCGCTCATGCTGTGTGTGTGTCTTTTGGTGAGGGTTTTTGTTTGCACATTTGCACATTTAGAATATATATGACATATGAGGCAAGCAAAATAAATAGGAAATGGGGATGCATGCACAACAGAATCTGAGACTTAAACACCACACAGATTGTTTACAAAATACATGACAACACTGGTTAAAAGAAATATGTCTTGCAAATTCAAACCACACAGAAGCCAAAACATGTGAGATGGTCTCTGTTACAGTGCTGTACTTTTTGCTTTGCTTTGTTTTCAGCAGAGCATTGTTTTTTCTTAATGTCTTCTTAGTTGCACCTGCAAAACAGCACGTCTTGGCATTTTCAACATAATGGTGATGAGGAAAAAGTTTGCTTACTTAATCATTTTCTAAATTCATTATACCGAGAATGCCTGCCAGTGAGCATTTGCTAAACCAGAAATCAGATGTCAGTTCATCCCTGAGCTGCAGCAAAACAATCTTTTCATTAAGCTGCAGTGTGAGGAAGTAATGGTTCTCACAAACTGCTGCTGTGGTGATAACGTTTATGTGTGGGTTTTATTCATTTATAGATATAAAGGTCATCCAGTACTTCGCCCAACTTTTTGAAATTGTTTACTCTAGTCAGGTATTTTATACAGCTTTAGGCTGTCAGCTGACTAAAGTTTGTGCCAATATTGTCCTAAGAATCCCAAATTATTACTGGTGAATTTACTAACCAACAACAAAACACTGGCAAGACTTAGCTCAAATATGAATCAACTCTAAAAAAGTGTGCGTGTGTGTGTGTATGTGTGTGTATATATATATATATACACACATACACACACAGGCCCACTTTTTTAGAGCTTAACTTATATATATATATGTATATATATATATATATATGTGTGTGTGTGTGTGTGTGTGTGTACATATTAGCTGAACTGAACTATCAAAATGCAAATAGGATGCAGATAGGATACTATACAAAGTAGGCCACATGGCTAAAGTTTTGTCACATTCAGCTGTCGGGTCTATCATGTTGAAGTTGTTTGCCAATGCTTTACTCGCTCTTAAGAGATCCAAGTAGCTTTTCCTTAAACATGTTTTTAACACATGCACAGCAGTTGCATGTGTACATAATTTGCAGGAGACAGAGTTGAGAAATGACAAGACTACTATTAATACCTAATGAGACATTCCTGTCATGCTGTCAAAAATCTATCTCTGTAGACATACACCTGTCTAAACTTGTAGCTGTCTGTCTCTTAAACTGTACATCAACCTGCCTGTCTCCATTTGTGACCATTCATCTATACAGCCAGCCATGGTGCGTCTTCTGTCTGTCTAAGCATTTAATGCTATTCGTCATTTGCTTCCATCCATCCAATGCCACAAAACTTTTTTGATGCCCTATTTCTGACACAGATGATACTTTTTACCAGGCCCTTTTCATCCATCTTTTTTCCACAAGTAATCCATCTCCTTATGTCAGCAGTGTCTTTTCTATTAACATCTGATCTGATGTCAAGCTCAGACGCAGGGCATCCTGATCCAGCCCTGATATTTTTGGTGGGAGAGGAGCTTTGGTTTATTTCCAACTTAAACATGCCGTCACTTTGGTGTGAGCTCTGAGCTCCTGTTTATCTTTACTTGAAGTATAGAGCACAGACAACAGCCGTCAAATAGCAAAGATTAATAAAGAAACCCTGCAGTAATGCAGTTTTTGAATAAAGTCTATATAATAATTAACCTGATTAACACTACAACCGACAAAATTATACTGAAAAGTGACGTTCTTCTTGAAGAAAGGTACGGGCTAACTTTATACTCTATTGCTTTTATTGCTATTTTTGTAACATTTATTTTATTTTTATGTATTTTATTGTTTTATTTTGTTTGAATACAGAGTTTCAGAGATGGAGACCAATACAGAATTAAGGGTAGGTAAAACCAGATTTAGAAGATGGGGCTCTGACGGCGGGGAAGGGCAAGCTGGAAAGGAAAGTGGGTCGTTTATGTCACTTTGTGATGACAGGCTGAGTCTCACGCTGGGCACTCTGCCCCATTCCTCTGGAGAGACTGACACTGACACAGGGACAGGGACTGTCACCAGCCTCACCCCTCTTCCTGCCCTGTGGTGTGTGTGTGTGTGTGTGTGTGTGTGTGTGTGTGTGTACAGCGCTGAATGTGCCATTGTTTCCATCTGTCATTTGTGTGTCATGCTTGCTGGTGGTCCTGATGTTTGTGTGTGTGGATGTGCACTCTTGTCTTTTAGCAGTGACACAGTGTAAGAGAGCAGGGCTAAGCTGGTCACACACTGACAGTTGTGAACTCTCCCTGAAGACACACTTTCTTTCCCTCACAACCCACTCACCCTTCTTGTAGCTACGCATGCAGTTTGGATACACTTACATTTTTGATGACAGTGTGGTTGAAGTACATGCTTTTCAATGCATTTAAAATGTTTTATGCTTGTACAGTGCCTTTTAAAAGTACAACCCACTTGAACTTCGCAGCCGCAGGGAAATTATAAGGCTTTTATAACATCAACAGAAAAAGAAGAAAAGGAAAACTCTACAGATTAATTTGTATTACCTGCAAAAATAAAACACAGCATAATGGTAAGTGTTCACCGTGTTACTATGACACATTTGAACATTGTTGAATAGGCATCACATGTGTGACAGGTGTGACCAGAGATTTGACCAAGGATATCTTCACCTGGAAGATCCAAATTCTGGTTGGTATCGGTATTTCCTGTATATAAAAATAAAAGTACGTAATTCAAATAAACGACAGGACAAGTTTACTTAAAAGTACCAAACAGGGGGAATAGTACAAGGTGGAAGGCCAGTGTGGGAGGGAACTAGTGAGTGAGAAACATACATTATAAGGAGTTCAGTGTCTGACAGTGTTGGGCAAGTTACTTCCAAAATGTAATACATTATAGATTACCAGTTACTGTCATTTGAGACTAATTAGTTATATTACATTACTGTCTCTGATATGTAATGCTATACAGTACTTTTGCGTTAATTTTGAGTTACTTTAACTGCTATTTAATAGGCACATTATTCTGATAGTAAGATGTGTCTGCATGGGTGTATTCTACACATTCTTCTAGTTTGTGCACAAGGTACAGCAGCATTATGTCATTGATTATTTAAATCTCCCGACACTCTGACAGGATTGGTCAGGATGAACTGACAGCCTCTGATCATTTCCAAATTCCGCACAATTGACCCCTCGCTAAGCCACACCCCCCTTAGTTATTGTTGCTAAGTCCGACAAACTGTCGGAGTTGTCACACTTTTATCAAGGCAAAATGAAAGACAGAAGCTAAAGCCTACCAATCACACAGTAAAAGTGAACCACCGTATTACCTGACGATTGAGAAAGAGAACAACGATATTAAGGATCAACACTGCTCCTGTACAGGGAGGTCTCTGTTCACTTTTACAGTCATTACAAAGCAGATCAGTAGGGCTTTATAACGTTACATTCAGTAGTAAGTTAACTACCATTAGCTTACTAACATTACATTAGCAACCATCCACAGCTTACATTTTTCTGGATTTATTTCCTTTCAACTTCTCTGGGTAGCGACTGTAACTATTGCAAGTGCCCCAGGAACCACTTTGACCATAACTTAGGAAAATACAGCCAAAAAAAGCTAGAAAACTACTCCTTTTACATACGAGTCAATGTAGCACGGCCATGAAAGTGTCGGACCTCAGTTAGAGCGAGTCCTATGCTGCGCTGTGACTGGCCAGATGTGTATTCGGCGCATCGCTTAGTGATGGGTCAATTAGGGATTGGGATCACGACCCGGTTCTAAAAGGACCCAGTAGCAAAATTTCTCAAAACCCGAAATTCAATAAGCACCTAGCTTATCGATACTGCTGTCAAGACTAGCAGGTCCTACAATGTAACGTTATGTCTAGAGTGTCAAGTCTGATTTAACTTGAAATGCGATGGATAGGAAAACTAATGTTTTTTTAGTGATGGCACTGATCAAACAGGTAGGTATGTAGGTTTGTAATCAGGCTACAGACTCTGCTGCTCTCTGTTGGCTCCTTCTACACACACACACACACACACACACACACACACAGCGGCCAGCAGAGAGAGATGCTGCTCCGTCACGGTGGAGACTGTGAAGTTAAGTTAGCTCCAAACTACTCAAGTTGATGACAGCTACGCTCGTTAATGAAAGTATGTGCAATAAAACCTTGGCAAGTAAAAAAACAACACTTATCAATACACCTGTGTGTAAGGTAAACATGTAGAAACGGTTAATTTATTTATCTCTGTCCTCAGTCTCTCATCCTGTGTGTTTTATACAAGCACAGCTAACGTTAGCTTGGCATTAGCCAAATATTAAAAACAAGCTAAATTGAAAGCTGTCTGTCTGTAGCACAGACTGGTCTGTAATCTTAAAATTTGGCACATTGTTAAAAACTCAGCTGCTGGCTGAGACAAACCAGCCGCTCCTCCTTCTACATGGTAACGTTACCTGCAGGCAGTGAATAACAGCAGAGAGGAGGAAGAGGAAGGACTGGTACATACTGATGTTATTCTTTCTAAACGTTACTCACTATTGTGATGTCAGATATTTAGTTTATATATAGTGACGTTGCTGTTGTAAACATTAATGTTGCTGCTCTAGAAACAACATTTAGCTGTATTTAACATATTAAATTCTAATCCTATAATTAATTGTAAAACAACCAGGCAGCTAATATGCACTCTTCAATATATGTTTATTTATCAAAAGTCATATGTCTTCTCAATGTATAACAATGTTATTGCACATCGAATGTTTTCCTCATACCGTGCAAGCCTACCTCATGCATGTTGGGTCTCGTCTTACCAATAACCATCACCAAATTAATAGTAAAGTATCGATAAAGAATAAGAATAAGGGTATCGATATCAATAAAAATTTACAATCCCCATCCCCACACACAATGATCCTCGTGCCTCTCGGATGTCTGGGGCCTCTCGTGTAGTTAACTGACAGGTCCACCAGCCTTGTGGTGTACAGCTTAATGTAATCTGATGGAACAGTGAATTATATCTTTGTGAATCTCCTGATGGTAAAGGTATTGACCTATGTCTATGACTATTGTTTTGCCCAAATGCATTATAATAAATGTATTTAATTAATGTATTTAGCGCCAATTCATAACAGAAGTTATCTCATTGCACTTTTTATAGAGCAGGTCTAGACCCTAGTGTTTGTAACATTATTACAGATACCTAGCAATTCCCACCCTGAGCAAAGACTCATTACATTTTTCTTTTGCCGCATGTGTCCATTAAAAGAAAATGGACACATGTCATTTAGTTTACCAGACCCTCTTGGGCCTTGAGTCTCTTCAAATCCTGTGGGAAACACTGGGTAAAAAGAACCTTTTGACTATTTATGCAGTGGTAAAAAAAAAAAAAGGCAAAAATGTAAATGTACTTATTCGGTATTCTGCAATTTTTTTTCATTATATTCAGTTTCATCTTCGGCCAAGAATTTTCATTTCGTTGCATCCGTAGAATCCACAACAGTAACAACACTAACGACGACAACGTTAACAAGACAACAAAAATAAAGGTGGCCTTTTCCGTGCTTGAAAGATAGAGGAAATCCTTCAGCCACCTATCTCTATAGAAGCAGAAGGGCCTCCTCACACTCCAGTTCATTAAGATCAAATGTTTCGCCGCGAGTCACACAAGGGCAATCGCACTTTTGTTGCTTATCGCTTTGAATGTTCTCAAAGTGGGGCCCCCAGCATGCACGTCCCGGGCGAAAACCAGAGACTACATAAAGGATCCCTTTCAGCATATGTGCCACCTCCCTCTACAGGGAATCAACAGCAGGGCAGTGCCATAACATATGGATGAGAGTTCCCACTTCTCCACAGCTGTGCCAGCATTGATCAAATTGGTCCATATTTTGAGTTTGACAGGGTATGCATTATCTTCATCTGTATTGCTCTGTCTGACACATCTGACTTTCTCCTTCAGAAGATGACAGGCAAATTCCCAGATCTCACTGCCATTGCAGTTGGGTCAGGGTATTACAGTTAGGAGCGGAAAGGCACAGGAGTCTGAGATTGTTAATCACAAAAAATGAAATAAAAATTTACTCGTGATGGAAATTTTGATTTCTTTCTGCTTGTCGAAACGCCCTTTATGCTAAATATTCTGTTTCTGGGAATACATTAACCATGCACGTGACTTCAGTATGCTTGGGAAAAGTAAAATCATTACTGAATACTTAACTATATTAACAGCTGCTTACGAAGTGACTTAATTATGGTAGAAAGTACTGTATAACTGCAGCAAAAAGAAAGAAGAAACACAGTGATTTTTTTTTACTGATCAAACATAATTTGAGATGGCGGTGTGTGTATGTGTCTGTGTGTTTTTTCATGTGTTTTACTGAGTGGCAACTAATGGACAATTAGATTTTTGCCAAAGTTGAACATCAACTAATTGATGTGGCCACAGAGAAAGAACACCTGGTGAAGAGCCAAAGTATAAAATTATGAATAGATGACTTTACATATTATGCACTTTTTCCATTATCATGTAGTTTCGCCTCAGGATGTTTCTCGCAGCAACTTACATTTAATAGACTTACATTAAATTTAACCTAACCAACATCATTTAATACCCAACATACCACAGTAAAAATAATGACTTGAAAATTGATTAAGTTAATTGACTGATTTTAACCTCATCTGTATACTGTCTGCCCTTTATAATTGAGTATTTTATTATAAAACCTAAAATTGGAATTTAATAAAATGAAGCTCTGCATTTATCTCTCTGCTTCTACCTCTCTCAATAGCTGCCTTTTGAGCTGTTGGTCCTTTAAATGCAGATATCAGTAAGATGGGTGTTGTATGTGTGAGTGAGTGAGTGGGGGGGGAATTTGATTTTTAACAACAACATTTATTTACTATATGCACTGTACAAAAAAACCCCTACTATATTACATTAATAAATACCTTTGCATTTACATGTGTATCAAAAGTTTCGATCAGCACATTTCAAAACTTGAACTTGAACTGCCCCTCTGTCACAGAGCAGGGCGCCCCCCCCACAACCCCAAATCAGCTCAAAAGTATCCAGGTCATGTGCAGCTCTGTAAAAAATGAAATCTAACAGCAGTCTGGACTTAACCATGTTCTCAAAAACAAGAACCAGATCGACATCTAACCCTTCCTCCACCTTTCGTGTCCGGGTCAAATACACCGCCATCTTTGCCTATCCTAAAACAAAGTTCAATAACTGACATTTGTTCTTCTTCCGGCGAACGTATCTAAAACCAAACATAAAAATCTGCTTCGTAAAAACTTCTCCACATCTACTGAAAATGTTTTCCAACTGCACAAACAAATCTGTCAGACGAATGCACTCTGAGAAGCAGTGAAACACTGTCTCTCTCTCACTGCAGAAAGGACATTTTTCTTCTACAGCAGCGTTAATAACAGAGCTAAAAGAGTTCACCGCTATAATGCCATGAAGGATTCTCCACTGCACGTCTGCATGTTTCTTTGCTAATGGAGATTTGTACAAAGACCTCCAGGCTGGTTTAAGTCAGGATCTAAGTCCAGAAAAACCGTCCACGGGGTGTCACTACGTCCACTCAGTGTTCTCTGATTCACAGTTTTCACCATCAGTTTATAGAGAGTCTTTCCTGAGGCGTCCCCCAAAGAAGCACCTACAGGCTCAAGTAGAAAACCAGAACAGTTCTTAAAATCAGGAGAAAGCCTAATGGCAGGATACAGATCAGTGCAGTTTGGCAGCAGTGTTCCATCAGAAAAGTCAGTTAAAAGAGAGCACTCATGCTGTGTCAGCTTCTGTTTCCAGTGTTTCAGTTTGTGACTCGTGTAGACCTTAATCCAAGCTGATCAGCTAGTCCAACAGGGTCCTCCAACCGAGGCCCTTCTAGCTCCACCACCTTCCCCAGAGTAGAAACCCCTGCAGTGTGAAGCCGTCTGGATAGCGATAGAGAGAGAGAGAGAGAGATGCAGGTTCAAATGCAAAAAGTTGCATCTCCTGCTAACCTCAGCTTCTGTGCCCATTCACTTGTGTTTGCATACAGAAGAAATGTGGTGTGACTTTTTTATAAATAAGTAGTGTGAGGGAGTACAGTAGTACAGTATATACAGTTGTTACATTACATCACACTGTTACTAATATTGTTTCATAACTTCAACATTTCTACATACTTTGGATTTTTTGAGTAGGCACCTTTAATGGACTAAAGAAAGTAATGTTGAGTAATGTAATCAATTGCTTTTGCAATAAGAAATTAGTAAATAAATGTTATTACTATAATTATTAACTTGACCAACACTGGTGAATAAACATGAGGTTTTATTCATGCCATAGCATGAATAAAACCTCATGTTTCCATTGGGTCCATGTGAGAGTGAGCCACTCACCCTGTCACAACCTGTCAGAAGAGCTTGACCTCTATAGCATTGGTGACAGTCATCAACAGCCTACTGAAAAATACAGATAGCAAGTCATAATTGACCCATACTGCTCAGCATAGTTTTCATTGGAACTGCTTCCTACTAAAGATATAATCCTAATGACATGCTGCAGTTGAATTTTTCAAAAATATGTGATTTTGGCCAACTGACCCTCTGAAATGCAAATTATAGACATGTATTATAATATTTAAAGTATGCCACAGATAACCCAAGTGCCATTATAAATGGGGTCTAAATACATTTAATTTAGTTTGAGCAATATGCATTTTTGTGCAGTCTCCTTTCTATGGAAACTATATAAATACATAACAATGTATAATACATAATGGGGTTTGTATTACATCAGAGATGCCTTTGTACATCCATTTCTAATGGATGTAGCCTTGGCCGGAAGGGAGGTCTTCAGGTGGTGCCCAACTTTCTCAGAGTATTTCAACTCTTACCCACAAAACTGATAGGTCAGCAGAGTCGGCCAAGTCACTGCCCCTCTCCTCCAAGCTTCCAGCTAGTTTCCTCTCTCTTATGCCAAAGCCAACAGGAGGCTCTTTCTGCCGCTTCTCCCAGCCTTCAAACTGCTGTTTTCCTCTTGTGGCCTCTCATGCCAGCTTTTGTCATTAGGTTCCACACTGATTTGGCAGGAAATCCTCGGCACCCTACTTCCACTGTAAACAGCCATGTTGTCAACCCTCTTTCCCAACACTCCTGGACAGGTTGTTTCATACTTGGGGTTTTCTTTTATTCTGCCTGGAGCTTCAATGCTCTCCTCCCACAGGACTGTTAGTTCCCCCAAAATAACTTTCTTCCCCTCCAGAGACAACATGACAATGTCTGGTCTCAGAGTTGTGGAAGCACTACATCTGGGAACAGTTTCCTCCCCAGGTCCACCTTCGTCTCCCATCCCTGGGTTGTCTGCTGCAGATTCTGGTTGTCTTTGCCCTGGATATCCAGCCTATGACCCTCTTTTACAAACATGCTTATGTACGATGGTGCTTAGTCATTTTGTTGTGGCTACCTTTTGTTTTTTTCTGACTTTCCTGCTCCAAGATGTCTGCTAGTGTTGACAACACCTTGTCGTGGCACAACTGATACCTTCCCTGGGACAGAGAAGGACATAACAATATATTACTATTACAAAATTATAACCAATCTTACGCTGACTACGTGTATTTGTAGCTTGCTTATCTCTAAGAAATGTCAAGTAAAGAGACAATCGTTTCACTCTATTTCAAACACCCTATTTGCTAACACCCTCGCTGTTACACTCCCTCTCAGCACCTTACTTTCTTTTCACCCCCTTGAGATTTCTCTTCCTCTCTGTCCCCCACTTCTCACCTCTCTCACCGGCCTCCTCTCCCTTATCTTCTTCATTCTGAAGAAGAGGAGACGTGTGTTCTCATTTCCAAGCCCTTTACTTTTCTCTCCTCTTAAGGAGAGAACACTGATGAAGTGGCAGCAACACCTGCCTTAGTTTTTGTGCTTGTATTTGTGTGTTTGCATCTGTGTGTGTACTTCAGCTGTGGAGCAAGCTTGCTTACGCTGTATAAATTTAGTTAAGTGAACACTCTTGAGAATGAAACAGTCGTGCTACTCACTAAAGCACACAGTCACACACACACACACGCACACAAGCTCTTAACTGGTTGCTCTTTAAGAAGCGAGAAAAGAAACTTAAACCCCCTCTCTTGCCATCTGTTAGTGTGCAGGCAAAGCCCACTCTCCCCCGCCCTACGCAATCTGCTGCATCTTACACACACACACACACACACACACACACACACACACACACACAAACTCACAACTGAGACACAATGCATACTCACCCATGCTCCCACTCACACAACCGCATTTAGTTGCAATATCAAACCTTTTGCTAAGACTTGAGACACAATATAACACACCAACACACCCACGCACACACACACACACACACACACACACACACACTGCCATCCCACACCTACAGGTCCACTTCTTGTTTCTCTTTGCAGCTCACTCTGTGTGTGTGTGTGTGTGTGTGTCTCCTTTCCGGAGCAGCCAGGAGAGAGAGGAGCATGATGGCGTTGCTTGCGATTGATCTTATTAATGCTAAAGACCAGACATGTTGGCGTATGCTCTTTATCGAATCATCCTGGCAAAGACTACGATCCTGAGAATGGCTCCACTGGGAAGGCGGGCGAGCTGAAAAAATGAAAATAAAGTGATGGAGAAAGACGAGCATGGGGTGAGGAAAAGAAAGCGAATTTAAGATTCTGTAGATCAACAAAGAAAAGGAATTAGAACAGAACTGATAAAAATTCACAAATTTTCTATCCAGTGTTCTTGCAATTGTAAATGGTTTGACTTCCAATTTTATTCAACAGTATGCCTTACATACAAACACTGTCAGCTTTGTTTTCCCGACACCTTAGAGAGCTCAACTCAGAGGGAACAGGAGCCATCTTAATAGGTTTATTCTGGTCAAGCAGTGGTGTGAAGGTAAATGGCAGTAAATCTGAGCATTTTCTTTTCTAAACATCTTTGGACTGCATATAAACATTATACATGACAAGTCTTCACGTTCACCAAATACAATCCCTGTAGCACGGAGAGTTGAGAGTACATGGTTTATTCTTAAGCAGATGGTTTTGTTTGCTATGTTTTCCTCTCAGACACATCAATTGGCAATTGGACAGATGGTATACAATTAAAAATAAATTTGTAATCATTTGATTCACTGGAACTTCGATCTTTGTAAATTAAAAATGTCGATATATTCTCAAAGGAACTCTTTATTTCAAGTATAAAAAAACTATAGTGAACAATGGGAAGTGTTACACAGGGCAATTATTTGGGAAGCCAGGGTCAGTGTCCTCCTTTTAAATCCAACAACAACAAAAAAACATTACAATATATGGATGCATGTCCTTGTGAATAAAATAGCATATTGGTTCAGTTATTGCCTAGGGGTCTTTTTGCATCTGCACTTTTTAGTCCTGTTAAATTGGACATTAATTACACTCAGGGTGCATAACAAAACTGCCACACCAAGACCCTTGATATGAGGTGGTGTCGGCCCGGTCCCAAACGAGCGGTTCGTTTGTGGTGGGAGTGTGATCCAACTCTGATCCAACTCAACGCCATAAACATATCATGCTTACCGAACAAGTCTGCGGTTTAATGTGGTGACGGTCAATATTAGCTCCCTTGTTTTGCTCAGTCATCTGAAAAATAATGAGTGACTGGTACCAAGATTGTGATCCACAACTGCTTACAGGATATATAAGTAAGAACTCATCCTGGTTGTACAAAGTACTGGAGTACATCTTAGGATGCAGTAGAGGAAGCACATAGAGAACTAGAAAAGTGCACTCATTAGAGAGCAGATCTGTGCCAGGACTAGGATCACCAAATAGTGTATGAATAATACGGCAATGTGTTTCATTTCACATCATTTAATATCTACTGACTTAAATTGTGCAAGGATGGCATGTCATTTTATGCTCGAATGTCACAGAGAAAAAAATGCCAGGTGACGCAGTATAAAGAGTCCACATAGGGACAGGGTCAGGGTGGATGGACAAACACAAACAAACACAGGATTTTCATGCAGGAGGCCACTGTTGGTGTCCCATGTAAAACCAAACCAGTTTTAAACGCAGGGTAGGTAAGTTTGAGAAACTAGCAAGAAAGTGTTGGATTTTTGAAAGTATCCAACAGAGAAACTCCCACCCCCTACCTTCTGGGCTCCTTTCAAAGCCATGGCCCCAAAACACCGACTCTGCCGGAGGACGAGCACAGTGTGACGAGCGGAGGGCAGCGCAATACAGGGGTAAGAAAACATTTAACTTTATCGTTATGAAAATAAACAACTAACCCGGTTGTTAGCACTCACTATCAAGCTAGCATGTTAATATTGGATAGGTTTAAAAAGACTGACTTTGATTCAGTAACGAGTTGGCTAGCTAACTGTTAGCAACAGGTAGCTGTGCTAACAGCAGCAGTAACATTGGGCAAAGCTAAAAACAGGCTGATACACATTTTCCCGTTTCCAACAGTTACACTACACGAACGTGAATTTCGTGTTAGACTCACAACATGTATGTTGTTTTGCATGTTAGAGCTTCCACTGTGACAGCATTATTGTCTCCGATGAAAACTGCACTCCAGAGCTAAGCACAGACCGGGACAGGACCGGGACCGGCCTTGGGTCGAGGCGAAGCAGAGGAGGGAGAGCTGCCAGGGTCCGAGGAAGAAGAGGAAGGACGAGGTGCAAGCCGAGCAGCACATACCTGCGTCGAGCATCACACTCCAACAACGGCATATGAACAGGTATATATATGTATACACACATGGCTGACCTTCCAGACCCAGGACAGAGTAACAGACAGTTCAGTCAGCATATAGACAGTTTGTAGTGTGGCAATGTGGATCACTTAGACACAGAGTCGTGATACAGAGTTGCTGTTTCTGGAAGATATGCAACTGTTCTCCTGATCCATTAGGACAATACAGAGGTTTAATCCTAGCAGGGTGTAAGATGTAATGTCACTAACTGATACACAAATAATTCTATCCACTGTGTGGATAAATACCTGTACATTGTTAGTTTTATTCCCAGGAGGGTAGAGAAAATACAAAGTATATGGATAATATTTTCATTCTTTTTTAAATAAAACATTGAAAATGATAAATGCCTTTTCTTTACACTTGCAGAATAAACAATCAGGCAACTACATTTATGTCTTATGTCTCCAATAATGTCATCTAAATGTGGTATAACACTTGTTTATTGTTATTAAATACTACTAAACTACAACCTATATCACAAATAGATCATTTTAAACATCATTAAAAATAAGTATATACAGGAATCCACAAGGGGTGTCCAGAGGTGTGTTGACTGATTATGAAGACAGTTCAGACTTGCATGTAGCATCATATCACTGCTGTGGAGATGATTTAATATATCACAATCACCTCTCTGACATGATTACCACATTTCAAAACCAACCATATTACTTTTTGATTTATATTTTGCTGTATCTAGCAACATAGTTGGGGCAGGGACACCTGACTGAACCCCATGTTGACAGGGATCATCAGGAGGATGGCACTCTGGAGGTCTGCGATGTAACTGTAGTCCTTCTCCACCTTCAATGAGTACAGTCTCCACTTCCTGGACTTTTTTGTTGTACACCTTGCTGTACCTGATAATACAGAAAGGAGGATCAGCTTAGTGAAAAGTTTGTAATACCTGACATCATTCTCTTATAGAGCAGTTAGCATTTCCACATAGAACGCAATCAAAACAATAAATCAGCACCATCTATCTGTATTCCTCATACTGTTTAATATTTTTTGACTCATCACTTATAAATGTATTGAATAAAATGCATAGGAGTACTCATAATGCAACATACTGAACTGTGTCATCAACTTTTGTCCTGGCTGGACTGTGGACATGGTGGTTGTAATCCAGGCCTACCAGCATGGTCCGGTCAGCGTATACTGGTGAGAAGCATAGGGCTATTAAAGACTCCAAATCTTCAGGTGACCTGAGGGCACAGCAGAAATAAAACATACAGGGCTTTTTTACTTCTGGTAAAATAAGTAATGGCATAACTGCACAAATTACAGTAAAATTTTTTCACTCAGTAGGTTTAACTATGAACAATGTCAAACTATATTATAGGTAGCTTATATACCAGAAACACAGATACTTGGAGAACTTTAGCCATTATTGTTTATGTATATTAACATTGAAATGTCTTTCTCATAACTACACACACACAGCTACATCACCACATTTATAAAAGAGTAACATACAGTTAAACATCAACTGCAGACACAAGATAATCACACAAACAGATTAGATACAAGGTAAAGATAACGGAAAGTTAGGTGTAAACGTAGTATAACAATAAACCTATATGGTGAATAACTAAACCGGCGCAGCTCCTGTGGCAGCAGGGCTGGTAGCCATGGCAGCGAGGGAGAGTGACAGTCAGCCAGCCAATCATTGCATTCGGTCCGAATGGAACGAGTGGCTGTGTTTACCGCAGCCCTGAGAGGACTACAGACAGTTTACCTAACTTTTTAATATGCATTGGTGTATATAGACAGTTTCAACAAATATGACGAAAAGTTTTTTAGAAGCAACTACCCCGCCTACCCTGCCTTTAAGTTATAGACATAAGCTGAGTTGTGTAAAATATTGTGTTCCTAACATAACTTTACCTTACTTTACATTTTTACTTTACATTTTTGATTCTTTTGCATTGCCTCTTGACCAGGGGTCTCATTTATAAAACTATGCCAAAAGCCAAAAATGGCGTACGCCAAAAAATATTCAGACTTATAAAACTGTGCGTACGTACACTTGTAAGCAAGTTCCCTTTATAAATCACAATCAACTTGAAATGTGGCGCATGTGAGGGAGCTCCATGTCCGACCCTTCAAACGCCCGTAGTTGCCTATAAATGGTCAGTGAAACGCCCCTCATTAATATTAATACGTACTGACTGCAGGAAGAAAAGGAGGCAAATTCTGACAGAAAAGCTACAAAATGAAATTTAACTCAGTATGACACTGACGTTCCTTTTGGTGAAGCTGAAGCATGTTGTTTGGTGGGTAAAAAATTCACTTTCACGCAAGGCTTGTGCACCGGAGGAAAGTGGGCACTGGAGCTCCACCCCTTTATAACTGATCTGCAGGAAGGGGCATCCCTCTTGTGTAGTGACGTCGCTGGCTGGAGGGGGTGACACACACGCAAGACGGGATGACCCAGGCACTAATTTGGATTCTCCGGTTTGAAAAGAGATTAAACCAAATGCATTCCGCTTGTGTTTGAACATTTATTTAGGCTACCCAAACAGTCCACTCACTTAAAGAGGCTGACGATGAGTTAAAAGAAAAATTACTTGTTGTAAATGACTAAAATAGTGTTATATTTCCATAATGTGTTTTTACAAGCAGCGCATCACATCCTCACACTGGCACACAGCGTTTGGCTCGAAAAGGCAACGAACATCTGATAACAATAGGCATTATAAAACTATGCTCTCCTATTTGTCTATGAAGATTCTCAGTCATCCAGGTCATAGTTATCCAACGAAGGTTAAAATCAAGGGCAACTGGACTTGGTTGAAGATACTGGAAGACGTTTCGTCCCAAATCCAAAGGACTTCTTCAGTTCTGACTGACTGGCAGGGAAACTCAGCTATTTAACCTCAGTGGGGTCGTTGGCCCAGGTCATCGATACCGCTGGTTCGTTAGTGTTCCTTGTTGCTGTGACGACAGTCGTTACAGTCGTTAAGACTACCTGTGGCCAAGACTGAACGACCATCATTGGTATCTTCACCTGAGGTCAATAGGTTACGTTTGTTGAGTTTCCTGGGAAGTGATGAAAGGACTCCTATTTGCTACTCAGAGGTAATATTTCGATATATTTTACACAGCAGTAGGCCGATTCATTTCAAACAGTTTTATCCTTCTGCCATGTGAGTCGCCGTTTCTCATTTCTCCTCTTTATGTGCTTACGCATGGTTCAGAGTTTACTTACGGCATGCAAATGTTTCCATCAGGTTTGTTTTTTATAGATCACAACCTTTGCTTGGGAAGTGGCGTACACACATTTTCAGCCCTGTTTTGTATGTACGCACCATTTATAAATGAGACCCCAGAACCTGACTGAATTTTACTGTGGTGCAGAGGACTTCTGATTTTCTCATTAATAAAATGCTCCAATTTAAAACAGGGGAGCAAAATAGTCCACAGAACAGAGGACCACACTGGAAAGACATAATAAGGATACTGATTTATAACTTAATAATTTGATACTTTTGATTTATTTATTTTTTTTGAGTCTTTTGTTAAAATTTTTTAATGACCTAATTAATAGATTTTTTTTTTGTCTATTAATATACACACATGTTTATGGTTTAATCTATTTATTTTATTTAAATTTTTTAATATATTATTATAATAACACACACACACACACGTTACTGTGCCATTTACTTAGTTTATTTTAATGTTTTTATATTTTTTTTAACACACACACACGCTTACTGTTTTATTTATTTATTTTAATTTAACATATTATTTAAATTTTTTCATTTTTTATATATTTTTTATTGTTATTATTTTATTTTGTATTAACACAAACAAAAGTTTTGGTGTTTTATTATGTAGCTTTGGCAAAATTGTTGCTATACATTCATGCCAATAAAGCTACTACTGAATTTATAAGGAAACCTATTGCCAGCTTAGGCAGAGGAGATGCTTGTGGGAGGTTTGTGTGACAATAAGCGAATGTGTTTGTACCTATATGTATGGCTATTGTTTTTTATCTCGTCCTCATCTACTTTATCCTCATAACAAAATGAGTGTGCTTTAGTCCACTGAACCACACCGCTGCTGTCTAAGACTGCCCTCTGATTAAAAAGAAGAATTTCCATATGGTTTCTGGCAGAGTGATTGACAGTGAGGGAAAGATGCTTGAAGGTGTTCCTCTGGGGCCAGTTGACAGATATATTCATTCTTGGTTATTCTCCGCAGGCATTTGCTTTTGAGAGCTTTCTAGGGAAAAACACAGTGGCCAGATATGCATCGACGACTTCAATCATATGCAGATGACACATGCAAAGTAAGAATGGCTGGTGAGGCCAAAGGGCAGCGACCAACCATGCAGAAGTCTCAGTGAATCTCACTTTGAAAAATGTAAATCAAGCTGTATACAAAGACATCTAGGCTGCTTAGAACAAATCCATAAACAAATCACATGTCTGGGCAACCTGTATGTAAACAAATTACAGATTAACAAAAGAAAGCAATGACACTTTGCTTCAGCTCTCAATTAACTTTAGTTAAACAACAAATTTGTATACATTTTTATCATCAATGCCAGCATCTGTTTGCATTCTTTTATTACTGTGTTCAGTTTATACTGTACCATAGAAAAGAACATGGCACTGTATATGATATAATAGCATCACCTTGCCATTTTTAGCTATTTTAAGGCACTTGCTTATGCCAGTAGGTGCCAATAATCAAAGGACAGTTGGGCTGCATTTTGAATATGTGTAGGAGGTGGTGAGGGCATCTCTTTTGCATGCAGTGTGCAACAAATCATTATCACCAATAATTCAATGTCTTTGGCAATTGGAATGTGATTTTTTACCAATTATAGCTACAATAACCAGAAGGAAAGAATATCCCTCATCCATGGTGAGCAGATTCAAGCCAATACCAAATGGCATGAACCATTGGTTGCACATGCAGGAGGGTCACATCATGTTTCTCGATTGACTTGTTGGCAGCCCCTGAAGTGGTCCACGGGAAGAATAAAATGAGCCCCATGTGGTCATGGTGGCGAAACAATTTTTTTTTTTCTTCCTGTAAATATGTGTTGAAAGATAAAAGTGATGCTTCGGAATATATGGCTGGTGCTCAAATAAATAAATTGCTTTTAAATAATTAATTTAAAGACAGAATGATCCATGCTTAAGGGGCTCATAATCATATCAAATATATTGCTGTTAAATTAAATTACAGACCATAGAATCCATTTAAATGTCCTGCAGAAAAAAATCCTGTTAAAACAAGAAACTTTCCCCGTTGTTACGTGTATCATAGTGCAGCGATGCGCTGCCGTAATTGTTTATGACATGCCATCTTTTTCCTATACCAATCACTATCATTGAATTTGTCCAGTAGTGTTTTAATAGTTTGACAGTTTTTTCAAGTAAAGACTTTAAAGGCCAACTCCTTGTCTTCAACCTTTTTTGGAAGTGTGTTCATCAGCACTCCACTTACATATATAGTGAGAGCAGAAGACTACACAAGGACCAATAATCAGAAGACAAGAAATAGGATTACTAACCGAAGAATTAAAACATGGAGACAAAGATCTATTCACCCTGTGGGGACAAAAAAACAGGCATGTACTGTTACTGAGACATTTTCCTCAAAAGAAGCTACAACTGTGTTTTGGACAAGCTGATTTCTTGTACGCAGTAACAACAAATACAAAGCCACTGCAGGATCTTGAAACTCATAATTATGACTTAGTATACGTGTATATCTAAAGAAAATATTTAGAGCTGCAGAAATATAGACATATTGATGGCCAGAAGACATGAACAGTTATACAAAAGAGCAGACAGATAATAAAGAAACATGGGAAGTCATTGATAGGCAGGTGAAGCGACCACTGATACAGATATACAAGCAGGCAGACAAATAAGTAAAGGGCAAGCAGTGCTGCTGCATAATAACCAAACATAAATATTGTAGAATGGAATGAGCATCCACAATCAAAATCACAGTTTACTATAAACAAACACAGATCCCAACAGGAATAAAAAGTTCATTTTACAACTTTTTTTTGCAACTTTCTCATTTTTCATCCAACCGGAATTACAGTTTGATTGGGTCTGAGATGTTCCATCTTTGGCTCCCTCTCTCTCCCTCTCTCGCTGTACCTTCACTCTCTAACCTCGTACCTCTCTGGATGTGCAATCGGTAAACTGTGTAAACGGGAAATGGAAAGTTGACATTGTCTCTGTGCGACAAGGCGATTTTCTCAGAGCCCTGACTGCATTTGCAGTCCAAGCTCTGACAGCACCTTCAGCACGCAACCCTTGATGGAGCTGCCAAATATCGCCTGATTTTGTCATTGTTTCCTGCGGCCGTCTTCGGAAAACTGTTTTCCAGCATGGCAAGTAAATTTCTGAAGCGGGACTCTTTTTCGAATTACACGTTGTGTCTCTCGTTTCATGTGTCACCGTAATGATTAATCTACAGGTTATTTAGTGCTTTAACACACCCTGAAGTTTTCCCTGTCAGAGTTTTTCAGTATAAAAATAAATCGTGTTTATATGTCAGGAGTTCCTGTCCGCTACAATGACCACATGTGTTTCTTTTGTCCTGCTGCTAATGTGGTGACTTTCTCTGTGTTGCAGCATTTATTAAAACATGTTTATGTCATATTATACCAACAGAATATGCCAATAGCGTGGGTCAGAAAGACAGAGGTCTGATTCAGCCAGATGTTTGAGAATGCGTTTATGGACATCTCTATTAGAAACATTAGTCTCAGGTCAGCTGACAAAGTCTCATGCCATATGCCATGTGCTTTATTCAGATAATGTAGGAGGAGGACAGAGATAATTGGGGAGAAGACTAGACCACAGGTACAGATCACATTATTAAGTCTTCTCCTTGGACTAGGAGAGGAAGCTGCATACTTATATTAAGAGAGTGGCTGATATTTATTGTGGCCTGTCTCCTAAGGAGGTCAGCGTAGTAGGTGTCAGTAAAAAGCACTCAGAATGCAGATCACTCATACTGTTCTTACTAAAACAAATTTCATTTCATTTCAAAATGTGAAATTTGTATAGTTTGTATTTACATTTGTACAAAATACCACCTGATATTGATAGACCACACCTGTGAGTTAGTGACCACAGCAAAAATATATCTCTGTCTGAAACATTATCTTTTAAAATCAGATTTTTCTGAAAAATGGTACTTTTGCCCTTGCTCTCCTCTATTATAAAAAAAAAAGGGGGATGTCGCTGCATATTACGGTACTTTGACAACCCAGCCCGTCTTGATCAGTTTAAGTAAGGGCAATAACACAAGAGAAAACAAACCTGTTATAAACAGGAACTACCACACAGAGAGTCTGAAGTATGTAGTAACTATTTTAGTAAAAAATAATGGATACCCAACTATTAACTTGGGTCTGACAGTGATAAACACAGTGCTTTTAGTACTTAAACAAAACAGTCTGCCTTTTGAAGGGCTTTTATGTCTCTGCTGCTTTATCAGGCAGAGTACAAAGATTACAATGCTGCTACAATGACAGGGGGGATATTTCAATATAGATATATCAGCACTTCTAAACCATTACTGATAAAAACAAGACAATTAACAATCTCATATAGAGGATACGGTAAACACTGGGGTTGACTTGGTGAATTGCAATTGCAGATTGTCTGTCTGATTTGACAGAGTAAAATCACCTGTCAGCTTAGCATGGAAGAGTCAGCTTGGAATTCAGCTGGGAGATTTGGATGTCTGAGATCAGCTGGACATCAGCTGATCAGAACACTGGCTAACTTCATTTTTACATGTCTTCTTTTTTCTGTCTCAGTGTGTTGGTCCTTATACCTGTTTCTACTTTATTCCCAGCAACTTTTGAATTGCTGTGTTAAAATTATTCTCCATCATTGTGTGAGCACTTCTATTGATTTATATGTCCTGCTGCCCTGGGGTGGCATGCGTCCTTGTAGAGTCAATGATTAACACTTCAGTCAGTCAGGGTTGCCGATATCTGGTTGTGACTCAGTGTCTGGACTTTTGACATTTGGTCTCTCTGTCAAAAATTTAATTTCTTCCCGTACAACTTGCTAACTCGTCTTCTGTTCCTATTATGCAGTTAATTTCACTTATTTTACTGCCACTGAATGCTAATTCCTCCATCTCTCTTACCACTCCCACTCCTCCTGTCAATTCAGTACTCATCATAGTTTCACAAAGCATCACAAAAGAGCACAAAACGTTATGTTTATTAAATACGTTCTTTCATGATAACATATATTAATAGCACCAACTGGTTGGAGCATTATGATGTGTTCATTAAACTTAGGGAAGGGAAACTGAAGTTGGTTGTGGTGACTAGGAGAGTAGTCAGCTGCTTAACATAATGTTATAAAAAGGTTGTTGACGGGATATAATGAACTTTCACACTCAATATAAAACATGTTTTATATGCATTAATTACAGATGAAGTCAGAGAGGAAGATAAATGACCACCAAGGTTTTTGGAAACTTCTATTTAATGAATCGAGCATCACTGAATTCTAAGAAACCATGCACATTTCATGAAATCAGAGAAACCAGGCTCCCTTCACTGCATCCTTCTGTCTTGTTGAATTTTTTTTCATCCTTATTACCTTTGCTTCTTCTCTATTCACATCCTCCTCCGCTACTTCATGCCTCTTTTGTCTAATATTCCTCCTCTTAATCTTCTTTTGTCTCCTCTTCCTCCACCCCCTCTTGCTGAACTAAAAACCACAGATGGATGGCCAACCACAGCTGAATAGTGAACGAGTCATGCCGTCTCCTGCTTTAGCCTCCACTGTATCTGTGTCATGTCTCTCAGGTCTCGCTGACCTTCACACAGTTCAGAAGATGCCAGAAGGAAGAAGTCCTGACACTTCCCAAGCACAAACATGAGCACACACACGAGCACACACACACATGCTCTAATACACTCAATACAGTATGTATTCACGAATAACACATAGACACACACACACACACACACACACACATAAACGATGCCTGCACACACACATATTTACAAGAGCCAAGTAAAGGCATTTCTCTCTCACAGTGCAAACTGAATAGCTTTAATACGGGCTGTGTGACGCTAATTATAATAAAAAAACAATCAAATAAATGGTTTCCTTAACAAACTAGCCAAGCAAACAAACAAACAAATAGTAGCCTAATGCAAATTTAAGAGCATTGACTGTCACGGCCATGCTTGTTAGCAGTGCACAACTTAAAGCACCACTAATGGAAATGTTTATTCTTGGATGACACATGACCACTGCTGGCGTGAAAGGTGTTGCTTGTAGTGATGAACCCACAAAGAATTATCATGTCCTTCTACAGTTCCCCTCAGCTCTGCGGAGCAATTTAGCATCTTTAACTTCATCATTTTGGTTTTATAGCCCACAGCTTTAGCATAGAGTCCAAGCAGGAACCTCCGGGTCTGAAAATTTAAGCCATGTGGAAGTCACTTAAACCTGCATTCTTTGTATCGGCCAGCAGGGGGTGACTCCTCTGGTTGAAAAACAAGTCTGGTTCCATTATAAATAATGGTAAAATTCTCCTACTTCTCACCTGATTTATTCCCTCAGTAAACACTTTTGTAATGAGTTTATAGACTCAGTCGCTAGTTTCAAGTCTTCTTCCATACAGTATTATGTAAAAAATTTAAATTATGGTCTCATTTAGAGGAAAACAGACAATTAAGCAATCAGACTAGAGTGACTTGTACCCACTGCATTGTGTAAATAAGTAAGTATGTTTTGTTTTAAGCCTGTTTTTCTGTTTTGTTCTAGCCAAAGTTAGCATCCCAGTAAAATCACAGCTAACGTGAATTACAGCTGCAGCTAGCTAACCAAGCTTGCTAGCGCCACCGTCTCCTCCAAATATGGGCACATCCTGTGGTGCCAGTTGCAAAACATTAACATGGCCAAACTCGAGGCTTCAAAACGGCAGTCTAGAAACCAATGGGTGATGTCATGGTGACTACGTCCACTTCATTTATACAGTCCATGGTTCAGTCTCATGGCTCTCATGAACCTTTGTTTCCAGCTGCATTGGGCAGCTATTGTGGTGAAAAGGCTCTGATATATTGTTAGATGCTAAATGCGCACCACCAAAGGGCAGACTTTTACAGAACAGACAGAATTTAGAAACTCTCTTAAATAAGTAAAAAGAGAATTTGTTGGATTATTCAACATCTCATTTGTTCCAAATGAATGCTAATATTACCACTTGTCTGTTGGTTGTGTAAATAAGCAACACTAAAATGTGTTCATTTTGTTTTGAAAGGTGCTGATAACTTTCGGTTGGCTTTGTTTCCTCGTTTGAAAGAGTCAATAAAGACTTGCCTTTGCTTCCTCAACAAGACTTTCTGACTGAATAGAGGGTTTGTTGATCACAGAGGATTTCAGAATTTTATCAACATCTGATTGCTTCTTTAACAGCCTAGTTCACACTGATTTTTTGCAGCTTCATTTTCAGGGTAATACAAGTTTCATGAATCATTAATGAGTCAGCTAGAACAGGCAGCTTCCCATTTTCATATGGGTATTTATCGGGCCTCAAGGGGAAAGTATGTTAAAATATTGACAACTGTAACAAAAGACCTACTTTTGCATGTACAGTACATGTCCAAGATGAAGCAGCTCAGTTGCATAGAAATTACATTGTCACTGTTGCCTGGATACAGAGACTGTAGGATTCTGTTAAGATATCGAGATTCAAGGTCCTTTTAAGTCCTTCCTGTATAATTCAGCTAGGGAAAACTCGCCATGTGACTGCTGTTTTCTGTGTAGTATGTATACAGTAGTATGCAGAAATAGATTACCACATCCGCAAGTGCCTTGCAGCAATTCAAATGGCAAATGCACAGCCCCTTAACATTAATCTCCTGCATTGCAGCAAAATGAAAAAGAACAGGAGGTAAAACAAATAGCATTAAACAAAGACAAGTTGCAATCAAATCTTCAATTCTGAACGGATGCTTTGGAAGCGGCGCCCGTGTTTTCATTCTGAAATAGTTCTCATTTCAGAGAAACTAAAATCTGAACCAAGAGGGCAAACATCAGCATCCAATGTGTGTTAGTGAGGGTGCAGTGAAGAAGCACACACAAAGTTATGTGTACATTATATGACTGGCTGTTTGTGAGTGAATTTAAATATCATCCTTTCTGCAGCCCACTGCACTGAAGTTAAAACACCCTTTTATTGTTCTTGCAGAAATCAGGTTCCTGGAGGTTTGGAAACGAGGCAGTTATTACATTTGAAAGGGAGGATGAAGTCTAAATCATATGAGGAGACGTGACCTTGGTAATGCCTTTCTGTATTTTATGTAAGTGTGTGTGTCTTTCTGTGTGTATGTTTGGGTCTGATGTTGATGGAGGGTTGGGGCACTGTTGGCCTCTGGGAAGTTGCCCTGTCTCTCAATTGTGAACCAAGATTTGTTGGACCACCCTTGACTTTAACTAAAAATACTTGACACATACTTTTGCACACATGGAGACTAATGAACTGAAGAAGCATCTTGGATGACAGGCGAAACGTCTTCTGGCATCTTCAATGAAGTTCAGATGCCCTTGATTTAACTATCCTTGGATGAGTATGACCTGGATGAATGAGAATCTTCACAGACATCAGACAGCAGTGGTAAATACTGACCACTTTGGGACTGCCAACTAGTTATAAGTATAAGTAATTAATCATAGTCTAATCATTGCACAGTGTGGTGGGGAATATAAATGGTAATCATGCTCAGACAAGAACAACAAGAACAAGTAAAAGAAATACATATATTCAAAAGTTTCCTGACGGCAAGTTGACACCCTGTGATCAAAGTAACGAGGATGATGTATTTTGCTGGGCGCTGCTGTCCATCAGAGTGCTGACCTCAGCTTCACTGTCTTCAGTTTTAGTTTCATCTAGGAGAGAAAGCGGAGGGTGCAAATGTAAAACGTGGTGTTTCACTGTAAAGTTGAAAACCAGCTGTAGGCACATTTGCACACACACTCAGATGCTCATGAACACACTTTTTTAAAAGAGAAAAACTGAATTCTTGCTTTTTATAAAAAAAATAAAATAAAATAAACTTTCTTCACTCAGGTCTTTCTAAGGAGGCAATCTGCTTTTATTGAACAGCAGGAAATGCCTAAGCTCTAATCATTACTGATCCCATCTGGATGAAACCTCAGCTTGATGCATCACTACCTTGCTACACTGGCTCTTAGGCTATCATCATGGGTTGCTATCTTCAGGCTGGTGCCAGGATGACTGCTGTTGCGGATCACAATTTAGCTATCTTGCTACACTGGCTACAGTGTGGTTACGGTCATGGATCAATATCTTGCTTCACTCAAACGGTGATGGGCATGAAAGAAATTTATTGCTGTACAGATTCACTTTTGTTATTGTTGAAATTATGCAAATCCTATACCCAATTTCCACACCCATGTTCCAGTAAAAGAAACAACAACTTTAAAATCAAAGAGCCAAGAACTAAATCTTAATTTTAAAACCAAAGTCTTTCTTTTGGGAGCCATTTTATTACAGAGTGCACAGACAACAGAAGACCTTTAACATTCACCTTCATGTTCATGTTACTGTATTATATTGTCTAAAATACTGTAAAATGATGCCATAAGACACAAGAATTAAACTGATGTAATTTCACTTTGCATAAATGCTTTTTTCTGAATGCATCATGTGCATTACCTATATGTGTTGGTAAGGTATATTGATTAGTTCTAGGATAGTCAAAGTTGACTCACTACTGTGGAGCTACATGTGCAGTTTGACAAGGGCTTTTATGATTTATGAGGTTGTTTTTTTATGCTGGTGAGGGCTAGCAGCTAAAATACAGGGCTAATTCTCACCCATTCTAATTTTTCTTCTGTTGACCAATCGGCATTCTCTCTACATAAAAACTTACTTGCTAGTGTAGGTGCCCATTAGGTCGCTGGCTCACTTCTGTCTGTCTTCTGTCTGAGAGAGACACAATTCACCAATTCAAACAGCATACTGACTGGAAAGAAGGTGGAGACCTGTGCTTTTCTGAACATTAAAGTCCATCTGCGTAATCTAAATGTTGCATATAGAAATGTTACATTTGACCTAGTTTGACACAACCGTTGAATAACAGGAAACACAGTTTACAGAGTCGGAGAACATCTCAAATCCTAAGGGAAGCTTTGGTTATTCTAGCAACAAGAAGCATAAAAACTAAAGGCAGCTACACCAGACTTTGAATTTACCCCGGGGACAGCAAGGATGCCAGTTCCAGATGACCTGAGAGGTCTGTTTGACTCATAGCTTTTAAGCATGGCCAACATTTGTTATGGAGTGAATCCATTCACTGTAAGCAAAATAATCCTACAGTCAGTTCTATTGTGTACCGGAAACCAATTAAGGTTAATTTGCTGAAAAAATTCATATGCTCCATTTTCTTAGTCCATGTTGAAAATGTAGCTACATCATTTTGAACTGCCTAACTTCCTTCTAAGGTAGAAGGTAGTTAGAGTGGTCTCTTCTGAAAGTTACAGGAGAGCACACACTCATGCATATATCTCACCAGTCGACCTCACTATCCTGTGAAAGTGTATAACATAGACCTTGTACCCATGTAAGAAAATAATTGGGGAAAGTGACAACCTGTAAAACCCAACCTACTGTTCAGTAGCATGTAGACCTTTACAGACTGCAACCCTGTCTACCCAATGCTCTCACTAATCAGTAGGAGGCTTGGAGGATTAAAGGAGCACAAAGCATGTCAAATGCATGGGAACTGCAGAAACTAGTTCAGGAGAATGACTAAAAAACGTGATTTCACAGGCTAATTTGCAGGGAGTCCTGGAGCTGATCTGTCACCAACTTTTCTCATGGAGGTGTCTCGCCATCAGAGCAAAACCCTCTGACCTCCCTGCATCACTGCATGAGGCTTTCTCCAATGGACCAACCAGTGGCTGACCACTTACTGTATCAGCACTTAGAGTGAGGAACCAGTACTGAAATGAGACCATCTAAGAAGGAGACTGGGTCATTGTAATCCAAATGCTGTGTTCCTAACGGTTGCTGAAGGACAGTCAGTGTTGAGATGGGATATGATCAGTTTTGGATAATGTTACTTTTAAAAGTAAGTAAATTACAAGATTGCTGCCATTAAAAAGTAACTTACTGAGAAAAGTGACGTGCGTAGCCTGCATGTATGTATTGTACGTACTATTGTACGGTATTTTAGCGGATCACAATGCATTTCATCAGTCATGTGTCTTGAAAACAATGACATCTACTAAAACGGCCACATATTGCATTCTGCCTTAAAGGTAGAAGCATGAAGATGTTGCATCCGGTCTTAATGGATTAAAATGACAATTGTTTGTTTTGCTGCCAGTGAAATTCTGGGACCTGTACCGTTAGTATTAAACTGCATATGTTGTTACTACTAGTGTGTCGCTAAATCAACCAGGACTGAAATATTAAGAGTAACCTTATCCAAATGTCTGTCTTGGCAGTGCTTTTTGAACAATCTAGATACACTGAAAGTAGTGCTACATGGATTCAGCAATGGGGAAACAGTACTATAACCAAAGCAGTCAATTTTTTTTAATACTGGCAGAGGCATGAATCTGGCATGACTCTAATGACAGTCTAAAGACAGTTTTTAAAATGTTGGAAATGACTCGGAATCAGTGACTAGAGATTCATTATGCTTCATTAAAAGTTGTCTTGTATCAGCGTCAAGACCAATAAAACCACTTAGTTGAGGTTGGTGACAGATCACAGTCATTTTTATGTGATAAAAAAAATGTCAAAGCTGACTTCCAGTTTAACAGGGAAAGTGATACTGGTGTTTATGGTTATTTGTCCATTCACCTCCTGACCTCCACACCCTTAAAGGCTATGTCGGCTTCTCACCATGAGCGATGAACTATATGAACTTAGTTTATTTAACATGAGATTTTTTTATTTGTGTGAATATATTTGTATTTGTTTTTTTTATTTGGGGTCGAAGCTCAGCATTGAAAGCAATGTCAGATATTCCTGTGCACCAATCAGAGTTTAGCAACAGGTAATGAATCAGGGTGTAGCATTTAGTGGCATCTAGTGGTGAAGTTGCAGATTGCAACCAACTGAGTACCCCTTGCCTCACCCTCCTCTTCAAAGCATGTAGGAGAAGACCCATGGTGGCCGCGAAAAATGCAAAAGGACCTCTCTCTCAAACAACGCCAGTGTTTGTTTTGAACATGGTTGTTCAACATAGTGGATTCCATGGAAGAGGACCCGCTCCCTCTATGCCTATAAAGGGCTTATACTAACATAGTATACAACAGTTCTTATTTTTATACACTAATGAAAATATACTAGAATATTATATTCCATTTCTGCCATATTCTGCAAATAGGGCCACCTAAATCTTACACACAGGCCCTCTAAGTCAGTGGTTCTCAAACGATTTCACATCAAGGACCCCTAAACTGACACAAGTTAGACCACAGACTGGATTGATAAGATTTTGTCCCAGGATTGCCCATTTGATAGGATTTTTGCTTTTAGATGTTTTATTTTAGAAAGTGTATAATAAATTTGACCAAAATAGTCATACATTCTGTTATTGTGTTAATTATGGATGGGATTATAGTGAATATAAATTATTCCCTTTTTTGCTTGGGACCCCTTGGAGCCCCTCAGGGACCTCTGGGGGTCCCCGGACTGTCAGGGTTGGGTGTGGTTGGAGGACCCAAATGCAGGACACACGGCTGACAGGTTCAGTTCAATGATTTATTAAGGCAAACTAAAAGCGAGCACACTTACACTTAGAGTGGCTGAGTCTAATGTAAACCAAAAATAAACCAAAAACAAACTCCAGAACATCCAGAACTGGTGTGATCCTTAATCCATAGAACAAATGAAGTACAGGCAGAGTTCAGGCTGGAAACAGGCAGGCAAGACAAACAACAACCACAACACACTGCAATGACCGGACAGGGACTGAACAGAAACAGCAAACATTTAACAATAGGGACTAACGAGCAGGCGGGAGAGACACAGGTGAGAGGAATAAGGACTAACGAGACAGGCAGGCAGATTACTAGGGGAACAGACAGAACACATGTTACAAAATACCAGACAAGAATCTAACTTCAGACAAAAACAGAAACTCATGTAAACAGACGAACACCGACCAACTATAACACAGGGATCATAGCAGACAAAACCTAAACGAGAACACAGAACTAGAACACAGAATTCAGAGCAGACTAAACTAAAATAATGCAGACAAAGAACTAGAAGTAAATACTAAGACATGAACTAAGGCACAGGACTAGGAACAAAGACATGGAACCAAAAACCAGACTAAAAAACAGACCAAACAATAAACTCAGAGAACTAAACTCAACAGAACAGATGACAGGACTATAATGCAGGTACAAAACCAACCTTAGAATCAAAAACCAAAACCCCAAAACAGAGAAACAAGAATCAAAATACAGCACACAGGGAACACAGGACAGGATCGTGACATGGACTCCACTTTGAGAACCACTGCCTTAAGTCACACAGTAATGCAATTCACTGAGAGTTTGAGTTAAACTTTTAATAAATAACAACTAGGGGTGTTTGTTGTTTTCCACCCAAAGTCTGACTTTGATCGTTGCTTATTTAATCACAAATATTTATAATTATAGAAAATTAATTAAGATGTGAAACCAAGTTTTTAGGGGCTTACAGAGTGCTGCATATTTGATATCTTGCTGATTAGTGAACAGAGGCATTAAATTGTATGCTGGTACAAACCTCCACTATTCATTGAAGTTTCTCCGTTACAACTATATTTTTTGTTCTTGGCCTGGTTTGATAATGACCATTTTATTAATTACACAGCAAAATTGACCAGGAACTAAAGCCACTGCTAGGTGCCATGCTTGGCTAAACCTGTTGCACAATGTACTACATCGTTTGACTTTTTTTCTTATTGTTCCAAAATTCAGTTTACAGTAAGGATTGCACAGTTTGGATCAAGGACACAAAATCACTTACACCAATTCAATGTTAAACAAACACAAATGATCACTCTTTGTTTATTGCTATGTAATAAACAAAATGTTGACTGCATAACCCTTTTTAGGATTAGGATTCTGCCTAATTGCCAACTGTAGGAAACCATTGTTCAAACTTAATAGAGGCAATTTCCATTAGTTTGCTTTGTTTAGTTAAATGACCATTGGCCTTGTGTTAATTTTTCAGTTTGACATTTTCAGTATCTGGGTGTGGTTGTGTGTCTGCATGTGTTTGTGTGACTTCAAATACTTGCAATTGTTTATGTGTGGAAGTCTAAGATTGTGTAAACATGCACACGCCCTTCTATCATTGTGTAATGGGGTGGCACACTAGTGGCATCTGTAACAGGCTGAAACAAAAACCTCATCTGGCCTCTTTTGTTTTAGAGGCACATATGGTCATGTTTAATTCTTTTGCCTTGTATTAGAGAGTGAAAGAGCCCTTTATATTGTGTGACTATTGTATATATGCGTGAATTAGTCTTGTTAAGCCATTTTCATGGTCTTTTCATCAATACACTTCCCTTGGGGTGTCTGCAGCAGTGTGGGTGGATGTGAGAGGGGTGTGTTTGTGTAGACTTTTTCTAGTGTGTGTGGGTGTGTGTTTGGGGGCCTCTGTGTACTTGCAAGATAGTGTAATCATTTGTGTGTGTAATTTGGGGTTTTTCCTGAGTCTGGTTAATATCCCCTGTGTTGATCAAGAACAGATAAAAGAAGTGAGACAGACCAATTCTAGCACTCCATTTTGACTGAACACAAGTTTCTCTCTCATGCACCCCCCCCCCCCCCCCCCCCCACACACACACACACAGACATTGATTAGGGCAGCATAAACACAAAAAGTTATCAGTCTCAAGGGTAGTACTGGTTTCACAGGAAGTAGAGACTGATAAAGGGAGCACAGACACACACACAGACACACACACACACACACTACTACATTCCTCTAAAGCTGTAGTTGGGAATTGGCGGCCATATTATTATTGCTGGCGGACCAGCTTTGGGCCAATACATGTTATATCGGTTGGTGCTAAAACGATGGTCTCAGTCATGACAGCAAAAGTTACTCACATTAATCACTTCCTCTTAAGTGATTGTGCCTACAAAATAAAAGCACGAGAACATCTTGGCAACAGTACTTTATAAAGTGAGATCGTGTTCCTCTGAATGAGAAAGGCAAGTATTTCCTCTGCCTGGAGATACTGGGGTAAGCGTCCTTAGGATGATGTGGACCGGAGGGAACACACTCCTGCATATGCTTAATGTGAACATGTAAAACGGTCTCTTCATAATCAATTTGTTGATAAGGGAGAAAAACAACACAAGCAGTGATTGAACACACAATCCTTTGAACAGGAGTCTTGTGCACTACTAACTGAGCCAAACAGGCATACAGTAAATGGCGGATTATAAATGATAAATTGATAATGTTCTGGCCCGCCATCTAATGACTAGAAAAAAATTTAGCCCCGTGCCAGACTTATTTTATATGGAATACAGCCACCTAATGTCTTTTATAAAGTAATTCATCTTATAGACTTCATGCTGAATGAACCCGAAACATGAAGCAAAAATAAAACAAAAAGTAGAAAGGCCTGGTTCCTCAGATATGGGGAAAGAAAAACACATCTTGTCAGAAGAGATGCTACACCACCTCATGTGGCTTCAGAGCAACAAAAAGAGCAAAACATATCAAAGCCAAGACTTGGCTATAGCGTTATTTTTTAATCTTACGCTGTTTAGAGAATTACTCAGAATAAAGGCATATATAATGGGATCAGTGTTTTAAACAAAATACTTGAAAGTGACTAAACCTTTTCTCCTCTCCTCTCCTTTGCTTTTCCAGTTATAGAGAAATGTTTTTTTCTCCAGAGGAGGTCGAGAGGGAAATATTTTATTTTCGTGCTGTTTATTTTTCCCTTCCTGGTTTGCATATCTTTAGCCTCCAGCCAAGTGCTGTTAATTAGGTAAACAGGTAATTCCCAGCACGAGCCAAATGCTGCATGTGTCTGTGTGCGTGTGTGAGCTTCTGTATGAGCACATGTGTGTGGGTGAATGCAAAGACCAAACTCACCATAAAGCACTACAATAAACAATAATTTCTATTGCACACGTGAAGAAATAGAGCTGAAACGCACATAGTGACGGGGAAATCAAGAGGTAAGTTATGCATAAAGTCATGCATTATTGATCAGCAGCATTTCAAAGGTGGAGAAACGCTAATCAGATGGACACCAAAAGATTTATTTCCGTGCCAGTTACTGTACTGTGTTTTCAGCTGAGAAAGTGAATTAAAAAGACGACTAAGACTGAAAAGGAGAAATAGATATTACGGGAAAAGGAGAGAGAAAGAGAAAGTGAAAGAAATGTGATATTCCCTCTCCGTGTGTCAGGCTCACTGGTGTGTGACATGTCCGTCTCAGTGGGGACTTCCTGCCTCTCGCTCCCTATCTGTTTTTTTTTCTTCACGTTATTCACTTCTTCTCCACCTTCTCCTATTGCTTTGTCTCCTTCCTTCACTACCCTTGTAGTTATCCAACGAAGGTTAAAATCAAGGGCAACTGGACTTGGTTGAAGATACTGGAAGACGTTTCGTCCCTCATCCAAAGGACTTCTTCAGTTCAGAACTGAAGGAACTGGAAGACGTTTCAGTTCTGAACTGAAGAAGTCCTTTGGATGAGGGACGAAACGTCTTCCAGTATCTTCAACCAAGTCTAGTTGCCCTTGATTTTAACCTTTGTTGGATAACTATGACCTGGATGACTGAAAATCTTCATAGATACCCTTGTAGTTGTTCAACCTTGTCATATCTTCTGCTTTTTCCTTCCTTCCCTCACACACACATAAATACTTCCCCCACTTCCCTCCTATTTACACACACACACACACACACACACACACACACACACACACACACACACGGAGTCCACTTATTCTGTGTATATTGTAAATTTGTTTTAATGTATTCGTCTATTCACAGTATTTATTCATCATTGTGGTCCAGATTGGCTTAAAGGGGAGGTGTGTTTATCACAACAGGTGGTGGTCTGTCACCATTTATTGTGACACAGTTGCAATATTCACACCCAGCAGTCAGACAGAATTTAAGTGAAGCTTTTAAATGTAACAAAAGAGATGCATTTATGAAATCAAGCAGTTATGTACAATGTGTTGCACCACTGTTATTATTTAGTTGAATGATATTTTATTGACAAAACACTATTTCAGCGTATGTAAGCATGACAGAAATTTATTTTAATGGTATGTTCTTATTCTGATCTCTCAAATTTAATAGATCACTCGAATGCCTACCTTTGAACTGCCATGCCGGAGGCTTTCTCACATTGGTTAGCAGACATCACTATGCATCAGTCCCAGCTGACAATGGGCAAGAGGCGGGGTACGCCCTGGGCAGGTCGCCAGTTCATCACAGGGGTGAACCCTGTGAGTGTTATACTATTATATGTTCATTACCACATACTATCATTAGATCACTCATGCATTAGTAAGCAGCATTTTACTGTTGTAGTTGGTTGAAGTGAAAGTAATTTTTAACTATTTTGTATAAGATTTTTAATTTGAATTAATGATTATTTTCATTATGGATATCTGTGTTATGTTGCAAACTTGCACAGGAAGATGATGCAGATTGAGAAGACGAACCAGTGGAGGGGAAACAAGAAACAAAAAACCCCCCAAAAACCAACGTTTTCAATCATTGTAGAGATTTTCCACAATGGCAATCACAAAAAACTGCTGAGTGTTATCAAACACCTTTGACCCAAATGCTCAGTGTTGCAACGCTATGACTGTGCGCCGTCAATCACCACTAACAGGCTGGCTGACAGTTACATCATAAATTGTGCAGGTGAGTCTTCTGAAGAGTCACTCATTATTTGCCCATACAAACAGCTCCCCTCTCTGTGGTGAAGGGAGACTGATTGTGGAAATGAGAAATGAGTTTCTCAAGGTTAAACACACATTGTGAGACAAAGGTTTACCCTCTCATTAAAGAAGTGGGAGGTAGAGAAGTTGTGACCACAAAGTAGGTAATGAAAAAAGAAGTGTTTACCTCCTATGTGAAAAGTGTTACATTTTCATAACTTTATAAGTTTAAATAGCTATCAAAGTTAAAGAAAAAAATTCTAAAGTAGTATTCATTAAGAGCTTAGTTGTCAGCTGAGTGCGATGGTTCTGTGGTGTGCAGTACAGACAGAGACGTTAGCAGACATCTGGCCTTGCCTGATCAATTTCCTTCATGTGCTCTCCTCGTGCTGTCTGGATTTTCTTAATCTCTCAGTTCATCCAAATCACAAACAGTATTGTACACTATACAGCAGTGGACTTGTTTGCTGTGAGCACCTTTGTGCAGGCTTTGCAAAAATCATGGCATGGCAGCCCTAAAACCTAGCCATAGCCATAACCTAAACCTCTTTTTTGTTTATTCTGGACAAAAATCATGAAAACACTAAAACTAAATTATGTGTTAGTGTGTGTTAGTGTGTTCTAATGCTTTTGGACTTCCCTTCACTATTAATAACTGACTCACAGCTCTGAATGTATTTGTTCTAGTTGAAACCAATAATATGTTAAAACAGGTCAATGAATGTACAATTTCATTCTTTAAAAAAAGGCTATATAATTTCCCCAAACTGCTGGGAAATGTAGCTTTTTTTTTTAGACTGTTATGCCACAAATTTGGTCCTCTAGTTTAGAATTCACGACTGCAGAACAGTGTAAGTTGGATCAACTCAAGATAAGCTACAGTGCCCGTGTTCGTGAATGAAGGAACGTGTCATCCAGTGCAACAATGTGGCCACTGGACAATTCATAGTTTTCAGTTACGTGACATGCGCGGTGAACTGGAGGTCAAAACAACAGACCGACACCGCGACTCCCCTGTAGAGAACCCGCAAAAGCAGTCAAATTTTATTTGGATAACCCTTCAACTTAAGAAAAAGAAAGATATGAACACAAACTGTAAGTGTTGGGCAACCATCCAACATTTTTGGCAACGCAAAAAGTAACAAACTCAAAGTAACAGTGTAGCCTATGACTTGCATATTGGTTGGCAGGCAGCGGAAAATAACGAATGTGACGTCACGTGAAAACTATGAATAGCAGATGTCTAAGACACAGATGAATAGGCTACATCAGCCTTTTGTTGTAGATCATACTTCTTAATGATAAGTTCATTGTTGGTTTTGGTCTTTTCATGGGAACCTTTTTTTTTGTCAATAAGAAAAATATATAATATCATAAGAGAGGCTCGTCTCAGGCAACACATGCTTCCCTGAGCTCATTCAGTGCTATTTCCATGACAAACCACTCCATATGAATATGTCACGTCTTCTTGTCTTGTCATGTCTTGTGTTTTCTGTTGTTACTACACAGCTTTATATTTGTTCAGTAGGAAAAAAACAGGCCTCTTTTAATGATTGAGGGATCTTTGCCTTTTAAAACACAAACTCCGTAACTTAGTTTGAGTGTATACAGGAAATAACAAAGTCATATAGTCTGCTTCAAAATAACAATATGCACTTTCCCACAGTAATCAAA